>NW_007736269.1:63362-66641 GCF_000696425.1 Galeopterus variegatus | reverse complement strand
TCTTCTGCTTGTTCAAGTCTGCTGGTTAAACTCTCTGTTGTATTTTTTATTTCATTGAATGTATCCTTCAGCTCCACAAACTCAGCTACATTCTTTTTCAAGGCATTGATTTCTTTGTACATTTCTTCTTTCAAATCCTGTATGTTTTTTTCTCATTTCATTGTGTTGTTTCACTGAATTTTCTTGTATCTTATTTAGTTTCCCTAGAGTAGTTACTCTAAATTCCTTGTCTGTCATTTCAAAGACTTCCTGTTCTATAGGATCTGGCACTTGTAAGTTATTAATTTCCTTTGGTGGTGATGTACTTTCTCGATTTTTCATATTTCTGGTTTCTTTCCTTTGGTGTTTTGTCATTATGGCCGGGGGTATCACAGTTCACTCGTTTCACCCTGATGTCTGGCTTAGATCCTGAAGGGTCTGTTGCTTCTGGGCAGCAGAAACTAGTCTGGACCAGAAGTCCCACCCATCCTGCCTTCACCAGCTGGTCAGGTGGCATGGTAGTCCAGAGCCTCTCAAGTCACTCACGGAGACAGACGGCCTGGGTCAGAAGTCCCTGCCCACCTCCCTTCACTGGCTTGTCAGGCTGAGGGCTTGGTAACCCGTGCCTCTCAGATCGCTCATGGAGATGGGCTGAACACTTTTATTTTTAATTCTTTCTTTTGACCTTTTCTTAAACAAACTCTGTATAATAAAAAATGTCTAGACTCTCTGTCACTGGTAAAATTATGACAAAGCATTAAGTTGGGTCTCATGGGCTGTTGGGGTTCTTGAGTTTGTATCTAGAGTGCTTTCACAGATGGGTCCCAGTACCTAAGATAGTGCAATACACAGGGTAGGTACTCAATTTGTGGGACTTAAATGTATGAATGAGTGAATAGATTGAAAGGTTCTTGACATAAGCCATTGCCTGCTTCTGACAAAGCAAACCAGTGGGAATAACACGCCCCTCACCAGAAGCAGAAGGCCTTCTTCCTTTTGCTTTTTCTCTCTTGTGTTCCCTTTTACACTCATAAAGAGAGGGGAGTTGAATGAGCATAGAGTCCAATGGTATTTAGCCACCATGACACCAGCCAGAGGCAGACAGGAGAACTTCACCCTTCTATACTTGCAGAAGTCCAGGAAGATGTGTCTCACTACTAGGAAGGCTGTCTGGCTCCCCCTTCCCAGCTGCGCAGAAGACAACCACTTACTATCATTCCCCTGAGGAAAAATAGCACCCTTGCAAACTCACTGTTTAAAGGAGGGAGCTATTTTTTGTACACGGGGTGGACAGCAAAGTAGGAGGCTTCATGAAGGCTTTGTTGTGGAGTCTGATTTTACTGCCCATGTCATTATACTTCAGTCCAATAATTCTGCAACATAAAGACTGTATCTGGCTGAATGTTGTGACAGCTTTTCTCTACTTAGAACTATTTTCAGTGATGTTACAATTTCTTAACAGCAGTCTATGAAACAATGAGTCTTTGAACATACTTTGGCAACAACTTTCCCACTATTCCTGTGTTTCTTCTGCCTTTGCTTTTTCATCAATACAGATGTCTCTATGTTTTTGCCAATTTATTTGATGGTGTGTTAAAAACTCATCTAAACACTTAAGAATCCATTCTCTTGTTTTCTTTGTGTCAAATGCTTTATGAAACAATAAATCAACATACATGAACATGTTATACAATCTATAAACATCCTTACTCTTTTCCCCATGAACCATAAAGATTTCATGTGTCTTTGCCTAAGGACTAAATTTTCAAGTATGCATTTTTCCTGGGACTGACTTACCAGATGATGTTATTAATTATATTTTTGAGACCCTATTCTTCCCTTGTACTTACTGCCTTATTTTCTGTTAGTGTTTGACAAACATCTCTAAAAGCACGCTATTCTCTTTCATGTGCAATATGGTAACTTATTTTCAGAGATCTTTTAAATGCATTATTAATGTTAGAGTAATTGAGAAGTCAAAATTTTGTTTGTATCAATATTTTTCAGTTGAATTAAGCTGTCCCACATACCTCAACCTTCTGTAACGTACCTGCTTGGACCCATATGTGGGAGGTTCTCATCCCCAAAACATTATCTCATGTTTTCATCTTCAACAATTTTTCCTACCCACCGGGCCTAAAAAAGCAAGTCCACCAGTCCTTCCTGACTAAGGGATTCAAAGCCTCAGGTTACCCCCATAATTTGTGCAGCTCCACTCTACCCACAGGATATATAATATCATCCTCCTGATTTGAGTCACAAGTGAGTTCACCTCAAAGTAGTTGATTAAGTAGAGACAGGGCATTTTAGCTCTGACCTAAAGAGTTTGGAAACAGTCACCCCTATCCTTACAAGAAGAAAAGTGCTAAATTAACTGAATATCAACCACTTTTCTTAGACTCATGAGAGAACTGTGCTCACAGGGCAGACTATCACTATGAAATCTGGAAAGGCAAGGCAGATATAGAAAATCCCAGTCGAAATCAACTTACTTGGAGTAGAAGCCACTGGAGCTATATACTGATAGGAGCACTAAATGGTAATTTTGATGACTTGATGAAGGCTGAATGTGGGCTGGGTTAAGAGCAAGAAACTCAAGGGAGCCCAGTCATAGGGGGGTCCCTATACTTTTGTGGTTTTTAGTTCCAGAAACCCCATCAGATTCTCATGGTGAACATTCAAAAATATCCTCTCATGTTTTGGCAGGAGGATGAGAAATGTAGCCATTTTAAAATATGCTCAGTATTCTCTATAGCAAAGACCTGCTGTCTGAAAAAAAAGGACTTCACTAGAGCCTTATCTGACCCAGGGAAAGGCAATTAGCCAACTCCAGCTCTTCTAGCCCTCCTGTCTCACCTTAGCAGAGAAAAGAAAAGACCAAGAAATATTTCTGAAGGTCACAGCTCAAAGACATAGGCCCACTCAAACAATAAGATTTAATTACAAGATTATAGAACATTTCCACTTTCCACACTGTACTATCTCATTAACAGTGCTCCAGAGCCTCAAAATATATGAGTCAAAAATGGATATAACTGCAAAGGAAAATAGGGAAATTCACTACTTTAGTTGGAGATTTCCTTCTAGCAACCACAAAATTAGTAGGGATATAGATGAACTGAATAGCACCATCAATCAACTGTATCTAATTGACATTTACACTCTTAGAATGAATCACCCAACAGCGGAACAGTATGCAGTACACTTTTTTTTTAAAACTTGGAAAACTCAACTTGTAACATTCATCAATATGGACAACATTCTAAGCCATAAAACCTAACTTAGCAAATGTAAAACAAC
>NW_007736269.1:60131-62747 GCF_000696425.1 Galeopterus variegatus | reverse complement strand
CATTTACACTCTTAGAATGAATCACCCAACAGCGGAACAGTATGCAGTACACTTTTTTTTTAAAACTTGGAAAACTCAACTTGTAACATTCATCAATATGGACAACATTCTAAGCCATAAAACCTAACTTAGCAAATGTAAAACAACAGAAATTATACAAAGTTTGCTCTCAGACTACAATAGAATTAAATTAAAAATCAGTAACTAAAAGATAGTTGGAAAATCCCCAAATGTTTGGAGATTAGACAGCACAAAATAACACATGAGTTGAAGAAGAAGCCTCAAGAGAAATTTTAAAAGATATTCTGAACCAAATAAAAAAGAAAAAGAAAATGAGATATCAAAATTTAGGGGACACAGTAAAGAAGTTCATTAAGGGAAATTTATGGCATTGAATGCCTACATTAGATAAGAAGATGTAAAATCAATAATTTATGCTTCCACCTTAGCGAACTAAAGAAAGAAGAATACTTAAATGTAAAGCAAGCAGAAGAAAAGATAATAAAAATTAGAGCAGAAATCAATAAAATTGAAAACATGAAATCAGCAGAGAAAATCAATGAAACCAAAAGTTGATTCTTAAAAAATATCAATAAAATTGATAAATCACTACCCAGGCTAACCAAAGAAGAGAGAAGACACAAATTACTGGTATCAGAAATGAAAGAGAAGGCATTCCTTCTGATCCAATGGACATTAAAAATATAACGAAGGAAAGTTATGAACAACTCTGTGCCACAAATCTGATAACTTAAATAAAATGGACTAATTGCTTGAAAAACACCACACGCAAGGATAAATAGATAATCTCAGTAGGCCTTTATCTCTATTAAGAAAATTGAGTCAATAATTAATAACTTTCAAAACAGAAAGTATCAAATTTAGATAGGTTTACTGGTGAATTCGAAGAAACATTTGAGGATGAAATTATACTAATATCTGCAGTCTCTTCCAGAAAATAGAAATAGAGGTAACACTTTGTACATTATTTTATGAGGTCAGCATTACCCTAATACCAAAACCAAAGACATTACAAAAGACATTACCAGTATCTCTTATGCACATAGATGCAAAAGTGCTCAACAAAATAGCAAATTGAATTCACCTACATATGAAAATAATTATAGAACACAATCAAGTGGGATTAATTCCAGGCATATAGGCTAGTTCTACATTTACAAATCAGTTAATGTAATCAATCACATCAACAGGCTAAAGAAGAAAAATCATATAATCTCATCAATTGATCTAGAAAATGCATTTGACAAAATCCAACACCCACTCGTGATAAAAACTCTCAACAAACTAAGAGTGGAGGGAAACTTTCTCAACTTGATAAAGAATATCTACAAAACATCAACAGCTGACATCATGATTAATGGTGAGAAACTAGATGCTTTCCCCCTAAGAGTGGTAAATAAGCAGAATGTTCCCTCTCACCATTCCTATTCAACATTGGACTAGAATAAGACAAGCAAAGGAAATAAAGGTATACAAATTGGGAAGGAAGAAATTAAACTGTCTTTGTTTGTAGATGACATAATTGTTTGTCTTAGTCCATTTTCTGTTTCTATAACAGAATACTCTACCAGAGACTGGGTAATTTATAAAGAGAACCAATTTATTTCTCACAGTCCTGGAGGCTGGGAAGTCCAAAAGCATTGTACCAGCATCTGGAAAAGGCCCTTGTTGCTATGCTATGGCAGAGGCAAGAGGGCAAGAGCATGTCAGATCAGGTCTCACTTTCTCCTCTTATAAAGTCACCAGTTCTATAATGGGGGACCCGATGCTGATAACCTTATCTAATCCTTATTACCTCCCAAAGTCCCCACCTCTCGTCAATATACGAATTAGGGAATTAAGTTTTGAATACATAAAATTTGGGTGACACATTCAAACCATAGCATTGTCTATCTAGAAAATTCCAAAGAATCAGCAAAAAACATTCTGAAACCAATAAGCAATTATAGCAAGGTTGCTGAATACAAGGTCAATATAGAAATGTCAACAGCCTTCCTATATAGCAGCAATGAAAAACAGAAATTTCTAATGAAATTGACAGTACCATTTACATTAGTACCAAAAAAGAGAAATATTTAGATATAAATCTTACAAAATATGTACAGGATCTATATGTAGAAATCTAGAAAATGCTGATGCAAAAATGTGGAGAGTACTAACATTAATAAAATGAATGTATTTCACAGGACCTAACTTTTTAAAATTATTCATAGAAATGTTAAGCTTGCAAAAGATGGGAAACTTTCCCCAGGCTAAAGTCTCTTTTGTAGATAAAGAATTGTAACACAGCAAAATTGCTGGCTCAAAGAGCAGATGTCCTTGGTGCAGGTTAACCTACTGATTGATACTTTGAGAAAGTTGCTTGATTGTTGTGTAAATATACTGAGGAAATTGCTGTAGGAAAATAAAGTGTTTGCTAAGAACAAGCTTTTGTTGGTGGATCGACTTAACCTTTTACAAATTGCATTATGGAATGTCACTTCATTTACTTCACTGATGTTACTAGTTTCCATTGTTAAAACTATACTTGGCCCTAACTCTGCCCATGTCCTTGTGTTCTTTGTAATGATTAAATCAACTGAATTTTCTTGTGAA
>NW_007736269.1:58753-59652 GCF_000696425.1 Galeopterus variegatus | reverse complement strand
AGCTTTCTCCTCCTAATGGGGAAATTACTTAAGTGCAGTCCTTCCAGGCTTCTCAATGCATACATAGTGCTTTGAGTAATAGAGTAATTCTTTTTTATGTCTGCATTACACAGGGGGAAGTGTAACACAAAAAGTCAAAGAAGATCTAAATAAATAGAGAGATATGATGTGTTCATGGATTAGAAGACTCAATATTGCTAAGAAGTCCATTTTCCCAATTGGATCTGTAGATTCTACACAATGCCAATCAAAGTGCCTACAAGCTATTTTGTGGGTATTAACAGACTCATTTTATTGTTTATATGGAAAGACAAAAAACCCAGAATCTTTTGTCTTTCTATATAAACAATAAAAAGAGTTTGTCAATATAGTACTGAAGAAGAACAAAGTTGGAGGACACACATGACCTGATTTCAAGATTTTCTATAAAACTACTAATCAAGATGCCATATTATAGAAAAAAATAGTTGGCACGTAGACCAGTGGAACAGCATAGAGACCCCACAGATAGACCCATACAGATGTATTCAACTGATCTTTGACAAAGGAGCAAAGGCAATTCAATGGAGAAATGATAGTCTTTCAACAAGTCATGCTTGAATAATTAAACAGCCATATGTAAAAAAAAAAAAAAAAAGAATCTAGACACAGACCTCGCACATTTCACAAACATGAACTCAAAATGGATCATAGACCAAATGTTAACTGCAAAACTGGAAGATAACACAGGAGAAAATCTAACTGACCTTGTGGTTTGGTGATGTGTTTTCAGAACAACACCACTAGCACAAGCCAGGGAAGGAAAAATTGATAAACTGAATCATTAAAATGAAAAATATTTTGGGCCGGCCCGGTGGCGCACTGCTACAGTGTGCCGCTTGGGAGCGCAGCGGCGCTCC
>NW_007736269.1:45838-57425 GCF_000696425.1 Galeopterus variegatus | reverse complement strand
AGCTATTTACCCAATTGATTGGTAACTTATGTCTATGCAAAAACAACACATGAATGTTTATAGAAGCCTTATTAATAATTACCCCAAACTGGAAGCAACCAAGATGTCCTTCAATAGATGAAAGGATAAACAAACAGTGGCACATGCATTCAATAGGACATTATTCAGTGATAGAAAGAAATGAGCTATCAAGCTATGAAAGATATGAAAGAAACTTAAATGCATATTGCATAGTGAAAGAAGCCAGTATGAAAAGGCTACATACTGTATGGTTCCAATTTTTAAAAATTTATTATTAAATTTTTGATTAAAAATCATAATTGTATGCATGTATGGGATAAAATGTTGTTTTGATATGTACATATATATATATACACATATACAATGTGGAATGATTAAGTTAAGCTAATTAGCATATCTATCACCTTGCTTGCCTATCATTTTTTATGGTGAGACATTTGAAATTTACTCTCTTAGTTATTTTGAAATATACATTATTACTGACTATAATCACCCTACTGTGCAATAGATCTCAAAACCTATTCCTCCTGTCTGTCTGCAACTTGGGATGCTTTGATCAGCAACTCCCCATTCCCCCTTTCCCCACCCACCAGCCGCTGGTAAACATCATTCTACTTTCGACTTATATGAGTTTAACAATTTTATGACATTTTTGAAATGGCAAAACTGTAAAAGCAGTAGAAGTATTAGCAGTTGCCAGGATTCAGGGTAAGGTGGTGGGGGTGAGGATGAGCAGGTGAAACACAGGGGTTCTTGGGATGGTGTAACTTTTCTGTACAATACTGTAGTGGTGGATACATGACATTATGCATTTGTCAAAGCCCTTAGAAACTTAAAATACAAAGAGTGAATCTTAAGGTATGCAAATTTTAAAAATCATCTAGGAGTTCAGGGATCCCAGGAATGAATGCCAATGGTGATGAGAGAATCTCACTGTGTAACAAATGTAGGAAACAACCTCGATGAAGTGGGTGGGAGAAAGGTGATGACCTTAGTAACTTTGAAACAAATGGAGTCTGCTAGACTAAAGACAAAAGGAACTGGAAAAAAGCACTGGACTGTAGTTGATAATGTGGTTTCCTACCTTATCAAGGGTATAGGTTGACAATGCATGTTTATAAGAATTGAACAAATAATAAATGGATGGCAGATGGTGGTAGCCAGTTTTCTCACCTTTGAAGTGGGAATTTACAGATAAGCAAGGGAGGAAGCTAGGAAGATCCGTGTGGTAATAACTGAGCAATGGATACATCAGTTTAACTTAATATAGATAAAGATAGTTACATATAGAAACATATATAGATACGTACAAGTACACGAGTTAGTATACACACATATGAGGGTACTTCAAAAAGTTTGTTGGAAAATAGAATTAAAATATAATATTACTCTTTCCATGAACTTTTTGAGGGTCCCTTATGTATTTCTTTGCACTTTTACTTGATAGAGACTAAAAGAAGTGACGCCACAGTAGCAACAAACACACGTAGTAACCAGATCTTTCCTAATACCATTGCCATAAAATGGTGCCATTACTCCTTGGAGAAATGACTTTTTATAGGACCAGGGCAGGGAATATACAAGATAAGCCCAAAGCACCTTATAGTGCCAAAAATTAATGAAATGCTCAAAACAAACAAACAAATAATAAAAAAAAAAGTGTGCGCACGTTGATGAAGAATGCTAAAGAGCAGAGGAGCCAACTGAAAGAGCTTACAATGACCAAAGCTGAAAAATTTGCATAATAAAGTACTATTGGATTGTAACTCAAAGTACAAAATAAACAGCCACAAGTTCATACTAATAAAAATAAATTATTGAATAAATTAATAAATGGGAAAGAGGATACAAATCTCCTATGCAGATGAATTTTAATAAATTATGTAGTTACTTCAACCTAAAGAAGAGGGAAAATAACTCCGTACTCCTTAAGTGTGGGCTGTGTATAATGACTTCCTCCCAAAAGCACAGGATAAAAAGTAGGAAAAAAAAAAAAAGAATACACTTCACAGTGGAGAAACCTAGCAAATATTATGTCAGACAGATGATCAAAGTCAATATTAATAGTTATAAGTCATGTTGATACTATATAATCATATTGATACTGTATAATGATGTGATGAAACTGGTACTTTACCTTTGTGATCTTGCTCCCCAAACCCATAAACAACCCTAGTTTAAGAAGAAAAGCATTAACCACATTTCCAATAGAGAAACATTCCACAGCATGCCTGACCAATATTCCTCAAAACTGTCAAGGTCATCAAAAACAAGGAAAGTTTGAAAAACTGTCACAGCAAAGAGGTGCTTAAGGAAACATGACAATTAAATGTAATTTGATGTTCCGGATGGTATTCTGAAGCAGAAAAAGGACATTAGGTAACAATTAAGAAAATCTGAATGGACTATGAATTTTAGTTAACATAATGCATCAATATTGCCTCATCCATTGTAACAATAGTCCCATATTAATGAAAGATGTTAATAATTAGAGGAACTGGGGAGGGGGCGAGGGGGCAGGAGGGAAAAATGGAAAATCCCTGTACTATCTGCTCAATTTTTAAGTAAATCTAAAGCTATTCTTTAAAATAAAGTCTATTAATAAAACGAGTATACAGGATCCCTCATTTCATACAGTGTGAATTCAAATTCTGCATTTTACCTATCATAAGTAAACATTTCACAATGTCTTTGAAAATTGGTTAACATCAAGTAAGAACGTGCTCAGCTTAAGCATAAGTTTCAGTGCTCATTGATAATGTTTTTATGTCACAACATTTCATCCCTACCTATTACATCTTCTGGCTGATTGGAGACTTGCATTTGTGAGGACTCCCTTGGTTCCAAGTGACAAAAATACACTTAGTCTACCTATAGCAAAACTAGCTAACTTTTCTGGGAGGTTGAAGGCTGGTGTATTCAGCCATGACTGAATGTTGAAACTTTTTACCGTTATTATCAGGAATTAGACTCTTTTTCTCTCTATCTCATATCTGCTGTACTCTGTATTGGGTCTGTTCTCAGGCAGGGTATCACTATGCAATGGCAAAGATGGCCAAAGCCAGACCAAAGTTTGCAAGGTCTCTAGACTCTATGAACCTCAAAGTAAAGAGTCCGTCTTTCCTAATAATTCCCAAAATGAGTTTTAATTTACTCAGCTTGGATCTCTTGTTCATCCGTAAGCCCATTCCCGAGTTTGATCCAATGCTGCCTTGGTCAAGCACAGGTCATGTGGCCCACCTCCGGACAGCCCCACTTGAACTACTAGACTGAGAGAGAAAAGGGAGATTACCCAAACGAAACATGAGGATTCTATTAGCCAAAGAAGGAAGGAGGGATGAACACTTTTTTTGTATACTCAAGGCTTTGGGCTAAATTGTATCAATTTGGCCTCTGGGGGGCAGGAGTCTGAGTGGCCAAGGTCAGTCATGCATGGGCTGTGTGCTTACATGATTGGCCACCAACAAAAACGTTGGACACCAAGGCTCAGGTGAGCCTCTCTGGTTGGCAACACTTCAGTTGTGTTGTCACACATTGTTACTGGGAGAACTAAGTCCTATTCATGTGACTCTACAGGGAGAGGACAACTGGAAACTTGCATCTGGTTTCTCCTAGACTCTGCCATGTGTGCCTTTTTTCTTTGTTGTTTTTAATCTGTATCCTTTTACTGAAATATACTATAACCCTGAGTATTCAGCTTTTTTGAGTCCCATAAGCCTGTCTAAGAATCATTGAGCCTGAAGGTGGTCTTGGGACTTTTGATATACCAACATTAAAAATTAAAATATTTTACACAGAAATCTGAAATTCTGGCTTTTCTTGAGAAATCAGAAGATCTCATTGAGTCCCATAAGCCTGTCTAAGAATCATTGAGCCTGAAGGTGGTCTTGGGACTTTTGATACACCAACATTAAAAATTAAAATATTTTACACAGAAATCTGAAATTCTGGCTTTTCTTGAGAAATCAGAAGATCTCATAACCACTCCAAGTTCTTCTGATAATGGCAACAGCCTGATATTCCTTTGGGACACTTCCTTCCTCCCACTGAATATAGACTTTTAGGGATCTTCATCAGTGTGGCTCATCTTTGAAATACCATGTCAAGCAGTTCTAGTACTACATCATTTTAGGTCATATTTTATTTTCTTCACTTTTGCTATTTTTTGGCTTTTGAAGGAATAATATATTTCTAAGTTGTTAAAAGAAAATTTAACATTTAGAAATTCTTAGAAATAAATTTAATATGGAATATTACTTCTATTAAAATAGTGTTTTATTTATTTAGAGTATGTTGTGTAAATAATAAAAGCCATACTCTTCAAGAATGTCACTTTGATATAGAAATATACTTTCTACAGATATAAGGGAAAAAGAGTGGAACAGAGATCAACCCTATGCACAATGCCTTCCTTTTTGATTTTGTTGAACATTCTTTTAAAGAAATACTTATAAAAAATACTAAAACACTGAAACTCCTTTATTCCGTCTCATAATCTTATTATATTGTTTGTCCCTTCATTAATAAATTATATTGTAAGTTGGGCTATGATCTTCTTGCTCAAGTCTTTTACTTTTGCCACATATGCATGCATATGTGTGATACTACTATTTTGTATTTTTGAACTTTACATAAATAATATCATGCTGCACATAATATTCGGGTACTTGTTTTATTTTTAAACATTATGTTTCTATAATTTCTTTATAGGGCTACATGTAAATCTAACAAGTACACTTTAACTGTGGTGGTTAATTCCACTGTATGATTACATGATACTTTATCTGTTCTCTTAGTAGTGGATTATCCACTGGCTAGAACTTTTTCTTATTAGAACCAATGCTGTCATAATAATGATTATGGCTAAAATTTGAGTCCTTATTATGTAGTAGGCATTATTCTAAGAGTTATACAAATGTTTAACACATTTTTATCCTCATAACAATCCCCAAGAGGTATGAATTATTATTTTTATTATTACTATTTTACATTTTGAGGTAAGGAAACTGAGGTACAGAGAGGTTAAATAATTTTCTAAGGTAACATAGCTGAAAGCAGCAGAGCAGGGATTTGAGTGCAAGAATTTTGGTCCAGAGCACATACTTTATTACCTTGGGCAAATCTCGATGTACATGTGCAAGGTTTTCATGCTGGATTATAAGGGATGAGCATTTTACTATTTTCAAATGGATTCCTAGAATAGTTGTACCCACCTATATTCTCATTGGCGTTAAATGAGTGTCTTGGTCTCCAGTCTTTCTCCCCATGCAGAGAGTTTATAGTCACCAATATTATACAACATAATATACATATCAATATTATGATATCGACTGGTCATCTGTGTTTGTTGATGACCTGAAGCCTGGGAGGCCTGTGCCTTCAGCTCCACTTACCACATCAGGTTTTGATTTGTTTTATTTTTGTTCTGTTATCATTTTTTGAACATGGATATCTTTTAAATTTTTCTCTCTTACACAAGGATACCTCAAAAAGTTCATGGAAAGATTTGTATCATCTTTTAATTCTATTTTTCCACAAACTTTTTGAAGTACCCTCATATTTAATCTTAATTGTTATGTTTGAGTAAAGAGCATTCTCAAAACATAAACTTTGAACACTACCCAGACCTTCAATTCTATTCATCTTCCGCTATAAACCACCGAACAGTTCCTAAAACTCTTTTCCTTTGTTCTATTTACCCAGAATCCAACATAGATTTATTGATCATCTTTTTATGGACACTGTTCCAGATAGAGGGCATACGAAAACAAATAAGGCAGAATTCCTCTGTCTGAGGAACTTACAAAAGAATTAACCACATAAACAGCGAATTATGATGAAATGTGATAAGTGCTGGTGTGGAACTATAATCATATGCTACAAGAATATACATGACAAAGTATTTATTTTTGCTTTATGTGGGGCTTAGAAATGGTGACATATATGCTGGGAATTGAAAAATGAGTGGGCTTTTCTTAAACTTTGAGGAGAAAGTGCAGGTATTCAGTGAAAGGGAGGAACATAAACAATTGCTTGAAGGCCCGAAAGTTCATAGCATATTCAAGAATTAGCACATGGGACAGTTTAGCTGTGATACAGTGGATGACAGAAATTGGGGTGGCGGTGCGGGTAAGGAAGGCAGCATATAAAGCTCAGAAGATAAGTTGGCCAAAATTTTGGAAGTGGTTGCCTGGGGGAGCAACTGAGAGGAGGGGGAGAAAAGGAGGCAAAGCTCACCACCACCTCCCTAGTTGCTTTTATTGGTTTTGTATACAGTCTAACCTGACCTATCACTTTTTCCCTTAAAGACTTTTTACTGTTAATAGCTCTTGAAAACTCATACCACTTTTTAGACAATGGCTCCTTTTTTCCAGTATAATGACCTTTTTGCCTTAAAATTCACTAAATAAACATACTATGCAAAGTTATATTTCAACATTACTGTTTCAAACAAAAGCACGCTCACATATTTGTTTTATGCAATAGTTTCTAGTCAAAGAATATTACATGGAACAAATTTGAAATGCATGCTATATTTGGATGGACCCAAATGTTCTGTTTTGCCTATGAATGCCAAGCAAGAGGAATAAAGAGGTACAGTCTTCTACTACTTTTCATTCTTGCATATGTGTACTATTTTTTCTTGTTTTGAAGCACATATTTTTCTACTCAAGGAAGCCACTCTTTTCTCTTTATGTGAATGCCTTTCCTATCAGGTAGTTATTTTAGGGTTAAAGTGTCAAGGGCAGGAGAATTGTTAAACCTATTTGATTCTGATATTGAATGCCTGTCCAGTGTTCAAACACCTAACTTTTTCTACCACCTTCCAAAGAATGATTCCTCATCTTTCCTCCTCTGGCCACCGCCCACTATTAAGCTTTCTCTTCCTCCTTTGGGAATACAATAAAATTTTATTACATTGTTTTCTATGTAAGAAATTATATTTATTCACTTTTAAGTTGATTATTTCTTATAAATATGCATTTACTGTTTAGTTGATATATATGAGAAAACTACTGCATGACTTAGATAGGTATAAACACATCCCATATATTTTTATTTCATAACTTTTCAGTTAGTGACATTACTTTGAGAAATAAGTTAAGGTTACTACAGAAGGAATAGATGCATTTGGATTCCACACAAGATCTTATTTGTAGGAGCACCACTAATAAAAAAAGTCAATCTGTTCTATAGACCGACAATATTATGCCCATTATTCTTTGATTCCAAGAAAAGAATTCAACTCTGACTGCTCAAGTAAAAACAGACATTTTATTGGAGAAAACTCATTGTATTGGTTATTTCTTCCAAAAATTGACAAATAGTCTATAAGTATAAGAGTGAGGGCCTCTGGGGACGTAGGTGCCAGAGATCCAGGACCATCTTCTTATTTGTGCTGCCTTATTTTCGTTTTCCTCTGCATCCGATTCAAATTCCAAGAAGGGATATCTAATAGGCATGTACTAGGTTGTTCTGACACATCAGTGACGACTTCGAATGGAAGACAGATAGTTTCCCAAAAGAAAAGAAAGGTTTTTATTAACTGTAAAAAAAAGGAAGTTGCTTAATATAGGAAAACAGCAGATGCCCACCAGATTCTATCAATAGCCTAGTAGTGTGTTCATGCATGCATACACACACACACACACACACGCATTATTTTCCTTCATATATAAAAATTTTTAAGAATACCCTCAGTTGGATTATGAGTCTGTCACAAAAAGAAAAATTATCTCAGCAATGTAAAGTAGACTAATTTGTTGCCCATTTAATTCATTCAGCTTCAGGTCTGGAATCTCTAGATGATATATCTTCCTTGTTTCTGCAGCTGGTCATAAAGCCTTACCAGCTATTTATGTCTTCCCTTCACAACCCTTTATATGTGTCGCTGTTGTCGTGACTGTTGTTTTTCTAAACATCTCTTAGACAGTGGTGGCCTTCTGGTAAACATTCACACAGGACATAAATATTACTAACCTTGGTCTATTCTGAGAGCTGCATTTGGGCAAATCATTAGCCAGTGCCTACCCATCAGTATAGAAACTCTTCTCAGGTTATTTTTCTTTAAAGAAATAGCAGATAAAGAGAGATGCAACTAATAAGTCTTCCCATTGGAAGGACTGTCTCTCTCTACTGTCTTTCAGGGTCACACCTGGGTAGGACAGAAATTCATTAGCGGTCTATAACAACTGTTGGTGAAAGTCACCTGAAAACCAAGCCAGCTTTTTATCCTCAATTATCTAATAGAAAGAAATTACCAGTTCATTTACTGGTGTGGGCTTAGAAGGAAGTGCATCTTTTAAGTGTTTTACATGACATAAATCTCTCAAGTTCTTTCATGTGACAGACTACTGTCATTGTTATTTTATTCTTCCTGAAATTACCTCTAGATTATATCTCTCAGCTTTCTTTGTAGTTAGATGTGATCATTGACGATATTCTAGCAAATGGAGTGAAAGTAAAAATGAAGGCCTCCATTTTAAGGCCAAGACATTTCAGAAGTATTTGTGCTTCTTTTGCCATCTCTTTTCCCCAACTCCCACTATGTGGATGTAGAGAATGGTAATGTCCTAGGGAATGGCAGAGATTTAAGAGGGAAAGATCCTGGATCTCTGAACCACTGTATGGGTGAATGCCATCACCCAGGACCACCCATACTGGAATGTTACATGAGAAAGAAATTCACTTGTGTTGGGTTAGACGTCTGAAACCGTGGGATGTATGCATTGTGCAGTTAGTATTAGGCCTTGAATTAAGGAACACTAATGTCTTGCATTTGGCTCTTCCTATCATAATGGCTCTTACATCATGGGTCAGTGAGCCAGTGTGGGGATTCTGCCAGTAGCCAAACATGTCCATCCAAGAATACACCAACGAGCTGTGAAAATAGCAATTGGATAAGTTTGCTTTTCCTATGGTCTTGGGCAAGTTCTGTATTTTGTCACATGATCCCATAAGTCTCATTTTGACTATGAGACCACAGTGATTTTATGGGGTGCGGGAATTAGAATTACCTAGCACTCAATATCCAATACCACTTAAAAAGTTCTGATAATTCTTTTTCTTGTTTTTCACAGTTTGAAGTACCTTTGTTCATTTGGAGAAGGCTGGAAGGAAGGACTAGAGAACCTGCGTGTGGTGTTACAGTAGATCCTTCCTCACGATGTATGATTTTGTCTTCATTCAGGAGCCTCCACGTACGGGGAATTGTCTCAGAGGCTATGATTCTGTAATGTGGATGGCTTAAGGTAGGTGTCTAGAGTATTGTTAGTTAAACAGTTCTTGTAAATCCTCACCACCCGTTAATTATATTTCTGTAGCTCCAAAATTAATAAGCTTCAGCTAGGGGTCTCTGTGTGTCTGACATTCTTGGAATTTGCATGACTGTACTTACCTTATTGTTAGATATGAAAAGAATTAATGATTTTCTCCTAGTACACACTGGTAGTTTGTAGTGGCCAGTACTCATTTTGATTCATTGGTGCCTGGACTGTACTGGCCATTGATTATTTTGAATTTATCCCCTGATAATAAAGATGCATATTGTACCTTTGCCATTGTCTGGACTTGACCAGCCCAGAGTTTCTCTCATATCCACTGATATCAGAAAGCCCAGTTATGAAGATTGATGGCCTGATGGATTACGTTTATCTCAGAGGATATATATTCCAAAAAAATAAAGTTACATTTCTTATGAACATAGTTTTAAAATCTGAGAAATGTATATATACTATAATAATTTAAAATTTATTAAATAGTCTAAAACATTATTTAATTAAATACTACTAATGAAAACTTTCTGTGCTTCAGGCTTCTGGAAAGAAATATTAGATTGGCTGCTATGGAAAAGTCTCATTTTACTCATTTACACAAGTTTGTGCAACTTTTAAAAGTTCAACAACTCAAATCTTATCTTCTCCAGATCTTTGAGTAAAAACTAATACAGTAGCTCCCCCTTATCTGAGGGGAGTATGTTCCAAGACCTCCAATGGATGCCCAAAACCGTGGATAGTACCAAACCTGATGCCGTCAATCAGAACATGTTTCTGTCCATGTTTTGCACTCACAAATTTAATGCCTTTTCCATCTTCACTAAGTACTTATCATGCACTGTGGCTATAACTTTTGCAGTCTGAGGTGCGACAGCAAAACTAGCAGGAATTTCTTTTTCCTTCTTCGCAATTTTATGAATAGAAGATTTGTTCTTACTATAAAATCTTAGCAACCTCAGCGTATAAATTTTTCATTTTCTTATTAAGTCAAGAATTTTCACATTTTCACTTAAAGGGAGCACTTTATGGCTCCTCTTTGGCATATCTGAATTGCCAGCACCACTGCTTTTGCACTCTATGACCATTAATAAGTAAAATAAGGGTTACTTGAACACAAGCACTGCCATACCATGACAGTTGATTTGATAACCAAGGCGGCTACTAAGTGACTAACAGGTGGGGAATGTCCACACTGTGGAGATGCTGGACAGAGGGATAGTTCACATCCTGGGTGGGACTGAGTGGGACAGCAGGAGACTTCATCATGCTACTCAGGACAGTGCACAATTTAAAACTCATAAACTGTTTATTTCTGGAATTTTTTATTTAATATTTTTGGACTGCAGTTGACCATGGGTTATTTAAACTGCAAATGAAACTGTGAATAAAGGAGACTACTATATCCTAAGAGGCTGTGGTTCACATTCTGCCACTTACCTTCATGTATGCATATATCCTACTATGAGATGTACAGGGAAAATTATAGACGTAATTGGAGGTTCAGTAGAAACGAGTTGAGGCTATTCCTAGTGCCTCTGTTTTTTTTCAGTTTAGTAAGGGCCTTGTCATATGTTGAGAGTCAAAGAGTGGGGGTAGAATGACGAGCTGGAAAATAGTGGTAAATGGCTGAAAGGGTAGCTTTGGGGAATTGGAAACGCATTGGGTGGGTAAAATGATTACAAATTAGCAATGATCCTCCCATCCCACACAGCTAGGAAGTAATGAACTTGACTGGAATTGAAGCCAAACTACCACGAGGCCTGTGCTCCTGTTGTACCACACTGCCTGCCATAGGTAATTTTTGCAGCTCGTTACATTCCCTCCAGAGCTATTTAATAAATAAAACAATGTTTGTTCCAGGTATTAAGATAAATCTGTAGTGTGAAATATGAATAGACACTCTTTTCCACTGGGTAATCAGAAAAAATAGCGAGGTGGAGGCAGGTGGTGGTAGCTAATGCCCAGTGGTCACAATACTGAAAGCAAATAGCATGTGCCAATGCAAGTGCAAAATCATAGATCCTGTATGTTCTTCTCTAGTGCTGCACAAGAGTGAAAGAAGTATAATTCCATCAGATACTCAAAGGAAAGGTTAAAGTATTCATTTTCTGGCATTGAACATTTTCTACAGTTAAAACCCCAGTTTTTCAATATTAAAAAACAAACACTAGGGCCGGCCCGGTGGCGCACTGCTACAGTGCGCCGCTTGGGAAGCGCGGTGATGCTCCCGCCGAGGGTTCGGATCCCACATACAGACCGGCCGCTCACTGGCTGAGCGAGGAGCGGGGGCA
>NW_007736269.1:22856-44848 GCF_000696425.1 Galeopterus variegatus | reverse complement strand
GAAAAAAAAAAAAAAAAAAAAAAAAAAAAAAACCACTATGAAGACTTTGTATCTTAATCTTTGGCATGATCATTTTGTCACTCTGTGTGGGAGCTGGCAACTGTCATACAATACTACTTTATACAAGAGTAACAAACTCTTCTTTATTGAGGCAATACCTGAAATAGAGAATTAACTTTTTTTTTTTTTTTAGTTAGTCTGGTCAGAATAATGAAATCTGAATGATTATCATTGTCTATTCTTTTAAAAAGGATTTGTTCAATGGGCCAAATATTGTAGTAGTCTTTGAAAAGTTGTTTTACACTCAACTTTAGGCAGCTTAGTTCTTTTATGAAAACCTCAGCACTCACTGAGTCCCCTAAGAGTGATCAACCTAAGATGTGTAATAGGAAACTTCTGTGTGAATTGTTAACTTCCCCCAGATGGGGCAAACCACAGTGTCTTTTCATGCACCAATGATATCAAAATGCATAAACATCAGATGCAACTGCACTCTCACATTCAATACCAATCTGGTGTTATAACAAAGGGATTATAACGTAGGGCTTGAGGGAAATCACAGCATATCCTCACATCCTGCTTACTACTGCTTGATGATTTCATAAAGGCTTTTTTTCCAATCAAACCCCCCTTCCCAGATTTGAATAATAAGATCATAACAGAGAGAGCAAAAATTAGAATTTAGGACTCCTCAATATTAACAACTAATGGATTTCCCGTGTACCATTAAGCACTTCAACCATTGCTCTTTGGCTCACGGGAGATATTATGTTCCTTCTAGTCTCAAATGAAATATAAATAATAAAAATACTTTGGGAAACTTTGTTCAGGATCTGCTCTTAACTCATATTAACACTCACAGACAGTTATGGACGTTGAAAGACAAATGAAGCTTTTAATGAAGAGGTTTTTTTTAAGAAATACAATGTTTCAGCTTTAGGATTTGACCACAAAAAAGGGCCTTCACAATGTTGTGATTCAGGTGCTTTCATTCATAATCTCCTAACTTTCATCAATATTTCTTGTAAAAATGAAAAAAATCATATGATTTTCATAAGAACACTTCTTTCTTAATTGTTAAAAATTTTACAAAATTAAAATGTAAGACCTTAGTAGAGGCATATGGATACACAATCTTCCAGACACTCAGTGTTTTCACTTACTTCCTCAGAGTTTACAACATGCAGAGAAGAGAGAATTATGTTGTTTAAAAATATACGTATTAGTAGAATTTCTGTTGCTACACTGTTTCTATAACAATTGGAAAGGGAACTCCAAACACTTCTTATCTCCTCTCCTTAATAACTGACATGAAGCCAGAATTCCAACAGTCTTATAGTATCTCGTAATTTCCACTACATATATTTTGAGTATGAATTCATTTAGCACCACTAATATGCTTTCCCTTCCACAGCTTATGAGCTAAAGCATACTGAAAAATCGACAATTCTAAAATACTTTTTCCCACATTAGATATAGAGATGAATATACTTTATTCTAAGAAATGTTATCAGGGTTGTCAGTGAAAGTAGCCATCTGTTAACTTGGAATTTGCTGATATATTCACAAATGTGTCATGCTCTTCAGTTGCACAATAATTTTCCTATCCAGCCCTCAGAGAAAACATACAACAGTCACCACAACTTTTCATTTCTACGTAAGTTGCAGTAGAATTCTCAGAGAAGGTTTGAAGGGCTTTGCATTTTTAGTTCAAATGTGCATTTCTCTGTGGGATAGAGTATAATTGCAAGGCTCCATTTTAAACAAAGAACATAGGATTAGAATGCAAATGAAGTGTCTGGTCAGTTAGGGGCTGACAGAGTGTGAATTTTCAGGTTTCCAGAAAAACAAGGGAAAACAAAGAATTTTCCTGTGGAAAAAATTAGACTGAATGTATGTGTGTAAATTCTACTACATATAACTCCCGGGCATGGCAGGATGTCATAACTTTCATGTGCTGAACAAGCTCCATTCTTTTCAAAGTAGAAGGGTTATTACTTTATTATCAGATGACAAAGTGCAATTTCAAAATGTAATAGTTCTATCTTCCGTATTTAACAATATATTTTTCCCCATCGGTTTGCTTGGCTACTTCTAGCTTATGTTAAAAACAATGAAGACATTGCATTAGTACAAAAATAAAACTTGAAATCCATGAAACTAGGAATAAGGCTCTCAAAACTGAAGAATGTCTTATTGCCTCCAGAATACATCCAGTTAAGGAGGGGAAAATAACAATAGAAAAGCATCCAAGTTTATAGATCACTCATTCATCCAGAGGCTATTTATTGTTTACTGGGCACTAGGTAGCCTGACATCGATGGGTGCGCAGTTGACTGCATTGGGGATACTGACAGAAAGGAAAATAAAACATGGTGATAGCCTTTACGGAGCTGTGTACACAGTGCTAAGGCCGGGAGGCTTCTGGTGGAGGCAATATCTGAACTGAGGTTAGAAGGAGGAGCAGATTTAGCAGGGGAGTATGTGGATGGAGAGAAAGACATTTAAAGCATAATCTCCTGTCCGTCTGGCAAAGCCTCAGGCACAAGAAAACCTGATACATTTGGGAAAAATATGTGGAACAACAAAGCAAGAAGTACCAAAAATTTAGTCCCATCAGTAGGAGAGGACTAAATTCTGTACGGCTGAGCAGGTATGCTGATGTTTGAACTTCTTCTTAAGGCAGTGGGTAAACATTGAATAATTTTAAGCAGGAGAATAATTTGTTTTAGGAAAGTCATTTTGGTGTACTGTGCAGAATCTGTTGTGGGGAGGTGCTCTAAAGGGGACCAAGCTTTAAGAGGGTTTGAAAGGCTACAGCTGCAATCCCTGTATGATACGATGAGGCTCTGCCCAAGGAAATGGAGAGTAATGGGCAGAATGGAGAGGACTGGCAAGGAGAGGGGAGATGGGAATCCAGGTCAACTCGGGATGTTTGGCTTGGGGGACCTGGTTGATGGTACTGCCTCTTACTGAGAGAGGGAGTACGAGAGAAGGCTGGGGCTCAGGAGGGATATCTGAGATAGAAATGGCATTTGAGTGCCACGCTGTCTTGCTTCAGCATCGCACCTTCAAATGAATTCAATTAAATCTGGCTCGGAGGGTATAGCTGGCCAGGAACAAAGCTTCATTCCTGGTGCTAGATTTAGATTAACCGAGGAAACTTGAAGTATCAGCCTCTATGGAAGCCACTGACTCCAGAAGAGAAATTCTCCCTTCAGCAATGCTGGGCACCGGTCCATTTGGAACCAAAAAAAGCTGGAAGAGGAGAAGACGAAAACTTCATTTGGATATTGTAAAAGAAAAGGGGATATTTTGAAGTTGACTAAATAAAGAGGAGTTAATACGTTCTGTAGCAAAACTCCCTTTTACATATCGTTATTGTATCCTAAAGAAAAGATATTTATGTGGAAAGTTTGTATGGTTCTTGAATTTGAGACTTGACTTACAAAAGTGCACTCTGTAGATTTTTTTCTCTGTTGTTTTGTTAAATGTAATGCTCAATTCTGTGCTATTTAAAAAAATTAATCAATAATTCATTCAGACATATCTAATTTGGGGGTTCCATTAGTAGCCATGTCCCTACACTTGATTATTATCTATGAATGACTATTTGGGGGCATTGAAGGTGGGAAAGGTCTGTCGAGGATGCACGAAGCCCTGAAATTGCATACAAAGCTAGTGTATAGGTAGTTGACTCTTTTGTCAGAGTTTGCTAGAGTTGTGCTTGGCAGACTCGGGATCAGGCTTTTCCAGGTCACTGTTGTAAGTCGTGCAATGTTTCCCCTTCTCCCTTTTCTGTCACTTATAGTAGCTTGGGGCAGAAACTTTGGCTCTATTGTATGACTTTCTAACATATTTGGTTTCTGGCTGTCAGCAGAATGGGTCTCTTTTAACAAAGCCATGTATTCTTCCCTTCTAGCTTTCAGATGGGCTAGTCCCAACAAAGTGGCTGTTTTCCCTTTAAAGTAGTGCAAATAGTTATGTCTCACTTGGCTCTTTGTTGCAAGCAATGGAAAACAACTCTGTCCGATTTAAGGGGAAGGAATTTATTGGAATGACATAAGGTAGGAAAGAAGGGGAGGCCAGGAAGTGCGCGGGTGGAGACCCACCTCAGAAACGATCTGGTTCAGATCCTGCTGCTGGCCCTACGTCCACTGGTGACAGTGCTTGGACAGTAAAGACGCTATCACCACTATCACTACCTATCCCTGTGCTGACACTGCACTGTATACTGTCCCTTCATCCTGGAATCACTCACTGAAGGTACAAAAGGTGGAGAAAAGAACCAATGGCTGGGGTGAGGCACCTGTTCGTGTCACAGTTGCTGGGGTGTGGAGAGAGAATAATTGGCCTTTTCTTGGCCTTTGTACACAAAGCAGGGCTGCGCCTCTCCCCATGGCTCACACAGTGGGGTATCTCTCCCCAGTAGGAAGGGGTTTGTGCCATGAACAAATGACAAATATTCACTACAATTTTACCCTTTTGACTACCTGTATTTGTCCTTCTACATATGAAAGGACTTCAGAAAATTTGTGGAAAAATGGAATTAAAAGATAAAAAAATAGATAAGCTTTATTTCTCAACATAAGCTCCATCAAGTTTAAGACACTTTTGTACGTGATGATACCAGCCATTTGGTCCATCTCTAAAGAACTTTGAGTCCTGGGAATTTAACCATGTCAGTGCAGTCTTTTTTACATTATTAACTGAAGAAAAATGGGTGCCTTTTAGGATTTTTAAGATTAGGAAACAAAAAGAGGTCAGAAGGAGCCAAATCAGGACTGTAAGGTGGATGCCTAATGATTTCCCACCAAAATTCTCACAAAATTGCCCCTGTTTGATGACAGGAATGAGCAGGAGCATTGTCGTGGTGGAGAAGGACTCTCTGGTGAAGCTTTCTCAGGCGTTTTCTGCTGAAGCTTTGGCTAACTTTCTCAAAACACTCTCATAACAAGCAGGTGGACCTCCAGAAAGTCAACAAGCAAAACGCCTTGAGTATCTACAGGAATGAGCAGGAGCATTGTCGTGGTGGAGAAGGACTCTCTGGTGAAGCTTTCTCAGGCATTTTCTGCTGAAGCTTTGGCTAACTTTCTCAAAACACTCTCATAACAAGCAGGTGGACCTCCAGAAAGTCAACAAGCAAAACGCCTTGAGTATCCGCAAAAGTTTCTGCTATGACTTTTTCTCTTTTGTGCTTTTGCTCTGACTGGACCACTTCCACCTCTTGGTAGCCATGGCTTTGATTGTGTTTGTTCTTCAGGATCATGCTGATTTCATGACCCTCTTCGGTGTTTCATCTCCTGTTACAATTCTTTGAAGAAATGCTTCAGGATCTTGATTCCACTTGTTTCAAATTTCCATTGGAAGCTCTGCTCTTGCCTGCAGCTGATCTGGGTGTAACAGCTTCGGCACCCACTGAGGTGAGAGTTTGCTCAATTGTAATTTTCCAGTCAGAATTGTATAAGCTGAACCAATTGAGATGTCTGGGGTGTGACTATTGTTTCTTCTGTTAATCGTCAGTCCGGTTCAAGTAGGGCATAACAAGATTATTTTTTTCAAATGGATGTGGATGGTTTGCCACTGAGGGCTTCGTCTTCGGTATCATCTCATCCTTTCTTAAAATGAGTATTCATTTGTAAACTGCTGATTTGGGGGGAGCATTGTTCCCATAAACTTTTCATAAAGCATTAATGGTATCACCATTCTTCCACCCAAGCTTCACCATCAATTTGATGTTTGTTCTTCCTTCAATTTTAGCAGAATTCATGTCGCTCTAATAGGAGCTCTTTTCAAATTGATGTCTTACCCTTCTTTGTGCCTTAGAGTAGATCATGTTCAGACATGTTAGAACAAGTTAGTACGAGTTTATTTTGGTGCAAAAAATTTTTAAATCCATACATTCTTTTTTCATAATAGGCATTTTTGATGAACTTTTTGAAGACCCCTCAGATATTTACATTTAAAATATGCTTTCACTTAATATAACTTAATAATCCCTTATGCAACTTATAATGTGCTCCTTCCCTCTCCCGAGAGAGAAAATCCAAAGTCAATCAGACTCCAAGTCCAGAATCTCTGGGGGATGTTCATTTTCTTTAGTTCTGCACAATCTCACTTCAAAATTTGGCCACCAATGGCATGCATTATATCATTAATTACTACCAGCAACCTCCCCAAGAACAGGGAAAAGGGAACTTAATTAAAACGTGTAAATGTAGCCACAATTCAGCAAAGAAGAATAAATAGGTAGAGGCTTTAGTTTCTCAGTGACCATGAGGTTACTGGTATTTATGACTTTCTTCCTCCACCAAACATTTCTGTTTGTTTTGCTCTCTGCTAGCACCTCTGGTGCCTGGGATTCACCCACTGTGGTCATTCAAACTTTCAGTCATGAGGGATCTAAGCTTTTGGTGGTTCTGCCTGAATAAATTGCCAGAATCCCATATGAATGTAGGATTGTTTGTTCTATTTCTGTGAAGATCGTCACTGGTATTTTGATGGGGATTGCATTGAATCTGTAGATCGTTTTTGGTAGTTATGTACATGTTCACAATGTTAATTCTTCCAATCCAAGAGGATGGAATGTCTTTCAATCTTGTTGTATCCTCTTTAATTTCTTTCAACAGTCTTTTTCAGTTATTGTAGAGATCTTTCACCTCCTTGGTTAACTTTGTTCCTAGGTATTTTATTTTGTTGATGACTATTGTAAATAGGCCAGCTTTCTTGATTTCTTTTTCTGCTAGTTTGTTGTTGGAGTATAAAAACACTACTGAATTTTGCGTGTTGATTTTGTGTCCTGCAACTTTACCTAAATCATTTATCAAATCTAAGAGGTTTTTTTGAAGAGTTTTTATGATTTTCTATATATAGAATCATGTAATCCGCAAACAGGGACAGTGTGACTTTGTCTTTTCTGATCTGGATGCCCTTTATTTTTTCTCTTGCCTGATTGTTCTGGCTAGTATTTCCAAAACTGTGTTAAATAAGAGTGGTGAGAGTGAGCTTCCTTGTCTTGTTCCTGTTCTTAAAGGGAAAACTTCCAGTTTTTCCCTATTCAGGATCATATTGGCAGTGGGTTAGTCGTATATGGCTTTTACTGTGTTGAGATATTTTCCTTCTATGCCTAATTTGCTGAAAGTCTTTAACATGAAGCGATGTTGAACTTTGTCAAATGCTTTTTCTGCATCTATTGAGATATATAGTTTTGCCCTTGATTTTGTTTATGTGGTATACCACTTTTTATGTGTTGCTGTATTCTGTTCACTAATATTTTACTGAGGATTTTTGCATCTATGTTCATCAAAGATATTAGCCTATAGTTTTCTTTCTTTGTTGTGTCTTTGTCTGGTTTTGGTATTAGGGCAATGCTGGTCTCATAGAATGAGTTTGGGAGAATGGTATCTGTTTCAATTTTTTGGAATGGTTTGAAGAGAACTAGTATTAATTCTTCTTTAAAGATTTGGTAGAATTCAGTAGTAAAGCTATCCAGTCCTGGGCTTTTCTTTGTTGGGAGACTGCTGATTACTGTTTCTTCTTGGTTCAGTCTTGGTCGTTTGTATGTGTCCAAAAATTAATCCAATTCCTCCAGGTTTTCAAATTTGTTGGCAAATAGTTGTTTATAATACTCTCTAATTATTCCATGGAATAACAAAGAACCCTAAATAGAAAAAGCAATCCTGAGCAAAATAAAATAAAATAAAACTGGAGGCATAACACTACCTGACTTCAAATTATACTACAAAGCTAAAGTAACCAAAGCAGCAGGGTACTGGCATAAAAATAGACACTCAGACCAATGGAGCAGAATAGAGAACCTAGAAATCACCCACATTCTTACAGCAAACTGATCTTCAACAAAGGCAACAAGAACATACATTGGAGAAAAGACTGCCTTTTCGATAAATGGTGCTGGGAAAACTGGACATCCATATGTAGAATAATGAAACTAGACCTGTACCTCTTGCCATATAACAAAGTCAACTCAAAATGTATTAAAGACTTAAATATAAGACCTAAAATTATAAAAACTTCTAAAAGAAAATGTAGGCAAAACACTTCAAAAAGTAGGACTGGGCAAAGACTTTATGACTATGACCCCAAAAGCACAGGCAACAAAAGGAAAAATAAACAAATTGGATTATATCAAATAAAAAGCATCTGCACAGCCGAAGAAACAAGACTATGTACAGAGTGGGAGAAAATATTTGCAATCTGACAAAGGATTAATATCCAGAATATACAAGGAAGTCAACTTAACATAAAAAACCAAATAACCTGATTAAAAAATGGGCAAAGGAGCTGAATAGGCATTTCTCAGAGGAAGATATATAAATGGCCAAAAGACACATGAAAAAATGCTCAACATCACTCAGCATCAGGGAAATGCAAGTCAAAACCACACTGACATATCCTCTCACCCCAGATAGACTGGCTGTTATCAAAAAGACAGAGAATTGCAACTGCTTTCAAGGATGTGGAGAAAGGGAAACATTCCTACACTGTTGGTGGGACTGCAAATTTGTGCAGCCATTGTGGACAATGGTTTGGAGTTTCCTCAAACAACGACAATATAGCAATTCCACTGCTGGGTATATACCCAAAGGAATGAAAATCATGTCAAAAGGATATCTGCACTCCCATGTTTATCACAGCTCTATTTACAATAGCCAAGAGTTGGAAACAACATGAATGTCTATCATCAGACAGCTTGATAAGGAAAATGTGGTATATTTACACAATTGAATACTACTCTGTCATAAAATAGAATGAAATCTTGCCATTTGCAGCAACATATATGAACTTAGAGAAAATCATGTTAAGTGAAATAAGCCAGCACAGAAAGATAAATACTGCATATCCTTACTAAGTGAGAACTAAAATAAATAAATAAATAAATAATTTAAAAGATACAGCATCAAAACAATACCTTGAACTTTCAAAAGGAGGGAACAGAACTGGGGTTACCAGAGGTGGGAAAGGAGGAGGGTGTGGGGGGATAAGGGTGGAATGAATAAAGGGCCAGAAAAATGGTAACATTGTATAATGTTGAATATACTAATTATCCTGATTTGAGCATCACATATTGGACACAGGTATTTGATGTACAACTTTGTACCCCACAGAAATGTAGAAGCAATCATGTTTCAGTATAAATAAAAATAAATAAATATAATCATGTCAGATAAGGAACTGTTAAAGAAAATTGTTATCCATATATATAATATATATAAAATATATATCTCAAATCATCGCATTGTACATCTTATACAATTTTATTTATCAATTATAATTCAGTAAATCTGGGGGAAAAATGAAAGATGACAAGATTCTCTGATTAATTTTTATCACTGGACATAGTAATATGAGAAGGTGTTTTGTTTATTCTCCTCCCTGCCCCCATATAGCAGCAATCCTGTTTTTTCTTGAGAATTAGAATTAATCAAACCAGGCGAAAATCACTTACTGCTTGCTGGTTCAGAACAGTTACTGTATCTACAGAACTGTAGAAACCCTGATTTTTCAACATATTTGTTCCACATGATGACATAAATCCATCATCACTAGCCCATTTTACCTCTTTATCTAATCAGTTGACTCCAGATGATGGATACGTGATAAAACCATTACATGTACTGATCATTTCTAATGTGAAGTAAATGCCTTGGTTGGGAGCAGTGTTGTGTAGAATGCCATGACTTCTTTTACCCTGAGGTGGACAAAATGCCCATTAGATTTCATTCTATGGATATTTTTCTTCTCTATAACACAGTTAACTTGATAAACGCCACAAGTAATATGGCTTGTAAGTGGTGGAGCCAGACTTTGAATCCACTCACTCTGACTTCAGAATATAAGCTCTTATCTCTATGCAATGCACCTCTTCTCTACATTAGTTCTGTACTATTTTATTGTCCTTCATGGTCATTAGGCTCCTCTTCATTAAAGGAGACTCTTGGTTCCTTTAAAAGGGCCTTTTCTAGGAATTGAATGAGAAGCCAAGAATTTAATTTCTATTTTGGTGGTATTCATTTCCAGATCTTGTTTGTTCGAGTGTACAAGTAAGACTTTAGTGTGTTATCTTTCCATTTCAGTGCCAGAGGCCCCATGGGAGATGAAGTGTTATCAAAAACATGGAGGTTAGAGCATTCTGATTTCTATGGTAACTATGCCTCCTCTTTCTGTGTAGATGTTATGTCATGAACATCTCACTGAAATCAGGGAAGCTGGTCCATTGGGAATTCCTCCTACTAGCATCCCCAAGAGAACAATCATGAAAACACCTTTCTAAGATGCTGGTACTATTCTCACTAATGTATATCACAATCCTTGGTGAAGGATGTAAATTCTGGACCCTCCCAGGGAATATAGAGAGTGGCGTAGAAAGTTTGCACATGGTAAATCCACTGTGGTCTTCCTATTTTCTGAAGTCTTTACATTCCTTCCTTTTGAACATACCAAGGAATGTCTGGCATCTCAATCGATGGGGTGTGAAAAAGTAAATCCTTACTATATTTATAGTAGCACTGGATATAAAAAAATAAATTATGATTTTTATCGAACAAATTCATGTACACACTTTTAGAAGCCAAGTAAGATAGGCTTAGGACAAAAAAACAGCAGCCCCTGCACACAACCCTACCCTCAATTTCTGCTCTCAGGGATGATGACTTTCAATTCTTAGCTATTTCTTTTGCTGTATTTCTAAATAACCTGCTTTTTCTTTTTTCTTGATTTTAAAATATTAGACATTATTATTGATTTCCAACTATGAATGACTAATATTTAGTGCCCACCATTTCCATCTTTCATCACTTTGAATATAGTTATAGCATAATTTTTGGTTAAATCAATATTGTGTGTCTACACTCCTTTGAGTACATTAGTATTGTCAACAGCCTAGTTTGTATTATAGTGATATTCTACTTGTTATAAGGGTTTTTTTGTTTTTCTTGGAGTTATTAATAAATTCTTTTTATAGGTTTTTATATTTTATATGTACTTATTACTAATAACTTCCAAATTCTTCTACTGATCTATAAAAACACTTCACAATAAAGTCATAAATCAAGCATGACAATCTATCAGTCATGTTTTGGTTTTTTTTTTTTCCTCAGAAACATTCCTTTTTGTGCTCTCTGACTTCCTGCAATGTTTGCTATTTAGACCTACTCCACAGCTGTCATCCTGGGGCTGCTTGTCACATTAAAGCTGGAAATAATTCTTACCTTGGTCTTCTATCAGATTTCTATTTCCTGAATGTTGTATTCTCCTGTTTCTTAGTTTACACTTTTGTTTTTGTGGGGCACAAACTACCAAGAAGAATGACTTATAGGCAAATTTTCTGAGACCCTTAATGTCTGCAAATGCCTTTATTTTACCCTTATATTATCTTCTCTTCTAGTCTGATGCCATGATATTTTTTCATTTTTGTACCTGACCTCTTGAGGTGCATAGAATTTTTTTTTTATCTGCAATATTCTGGGATTTGTTATGGAAATTTTTAACCATACAGAAAAGTTCAAAGAATTTTATAGTAAAAACCCTTATATTCTCTCTTAGATTCTACTTTAACTTTTTGCTGTACTTTTATCACCATATATCTGTCCATCTATTAATTCTTTCTAATCCCTCAAATTATCTTGCTTTTTTGATGAATCTCAAAGTAAGCTGAAGACATTAGTATACCTCTCTCCAGATATTTCAGCATGCATATAAAGAGTTCAATATTTGTTTACAGTTTTTATTTTGTGGTAAAATTATCATGTGATGAAATGCAAAGATCTTAAGCTTACCATTAGGTGAATTTTGTGTAATCCAAACCCCTGTCAAAATGTTGAACAGTATCATGTCATTAGTATGTCAGGTCTTTTTTCAGTCAACACCTATCCCTAACTCTTTGAGGCAACCATCGTTTTTATTTTTTTTCTCATGAGAGATTCCATTTAAATGCAATCACAGTATTTATTCCTTTGAGTCTGGATTTTTTTCAATCTGCATAATGTTTTTGAGATTCATACATGCTGTTCCTCGTTTCTTTTTATCACTGAGTAATTGTGTTAGTTTGGATCCTCTGAGAAGCAGATAGAATGATAGGATTAGCTGTGCAAAAGATTTGCTGAGGGAAATACCCGTGACAGATGTATTAGTCTGTTTCTGTTACTTATAACAAAATACTTGAAACTGGGTGATTTATAAAGAAAATAAAATTTATTGCTTACGGTTTCTGAGCTTGGGAAGTCCAAAGTCCATCTGGTGATGGCGAGAGTGACCCGGGGTCTCACATTGCAAGATGGTGGAAGCAGAGAGAGCAGAGAGAGCGAAAAAGACAGACTCTCCTCTTCTTTTAAAGCCCTCAGAACCACACCCCTGATCACCATTTTTAATCCATTCACTAGTGCACGGTCCTACAATCTAATCACCTCTTCAAGGCTTCACCTTTCAATTACCATAGGAGGATTTCCCACCCTCTTAGCAGTCACAGTGGGGACCAAATGTCTGATATATAAAACTTGGGGACACAGTTCAAGCTTCAGTGATTTTGGGGGGGGACATAATTCAATCCACTACATGGAGGAGGTCTTAATTTTTCCCTTTTTGCTTATATAAACTTCTTAAATTACCTCATGATTAAAATTATATATATCTTTGACAAAACACAACATATTGGTTTTTCTTTTTAGTGTTTTAATATTTACATTTCCAAAACATTCAAGGTACATGGAAGGTATCTTTTATTTGGGAGTGATGCTTATTCCACCTCTCTTTATTAAAATTAATTTCTTCTAAGTTTAAATTATAGGGTTTTCTTAGTCAGTTAGGGCTTCTATAACAAAGTACTATAGGGTTGCTGAAAAACAGAAACAGTTCTGAAGGCTGGAAGTCTGAGACAGGGTACCAGCATGGTGACGTTCTGGTAAGGGCCCTCCTCCAGACCGCAGACTGCTGACTTCTTGCAGTGTCCTCACATGGGGGAAACAAAGCTAGAGAGCCCTCTGGGGTCTCTTAAGAGCACTAATCCCACTCAAGAGGACTCCAGCCTCATGACCTAATTACCTCTCCAAAGCCTCACCACCTGAAACCATCATATTGTGGGTTAGGATTTTAACTTACAAATTTTGGAGGAAAATAAATATTCAGTCTATAACAAAGGTGATGGCAATCAAATTTTCTCTGAAAACTTTTTACACTAATGAAAAGCTACAGTCATTCACACTATACAGTGCTAAAGGACTTTAATAGTTGTGAGTTTCATTGTTTAAACACATTCTTAGAGAAGAGTGGTAAGCGACATGGATGGAGGATACTAAAACAACTTCTTTAGCAATTGGGTGTGGATGATTCAAATATGAAATGTGTAAGTTGTATATATTATATGTAACTTATTGGATGGTCCTAGCTCTCCGTCCCCCACAAAACACTGTTGATTCAAACATAAGTTACCACAGTCTTTAACAAACTAAATAGATAGTATTGAAGTTTAATTAGCAGTAAATGATAATTAAAAACCAAGAGTAGAAGCAACTGATTACTCTGGCCAACTCAAGTCAACGTCAAGAATGCACTGCTAACAAGCCATCCTTCTTGAAAAGGTGAGAATTCCCATTAGTGCCTCACTGCTCAGCTATGCACAGAAGCAGCTGATTCAACACTTCTCGTAGGAATGCAACATAATTCTTAAGATCTGTGTTTTTCTATTCTTCTAGGAAAACCATTAGAATACGGAAAATTCCAGCCCCTAATATTATGATTTTTGCTCTCCAACTTCTGGAAAAACTATTTGTGCCCTCCAGATATATTAGAAATACTCTAACTTCTGGGGTGGTCTGTTTTCTGCAAAAAATACACACACATACACATATACACACACACTCAAAACTGTACAACTTTTAGTGTCAGGAGGGATAATCAACTTTTGGAAACTGGTTATAAAACCCAAAATGTGCTGGAATTGGATAGCTGTGAGATAAATTTTAATCTCACTAGTAAAACCGTGGCTTGTCATTGATGTCATTGGAAGTGATATAAAGTATATTAGTTTCACCACAATACAATGTTGATTGTTTCTGAATTCCACTAATATTCTGAATTATGAAAAAATGTTTTCCTCTAAAATGGTGATTGAGGTAAGACGGGACAAACCAATGTGGTTTCGAGTCCCTTTGAATAGGGACCCGATGGATGTTACTTTCATTTTACTGCTTCTCAGTAAGTGGGTGGTCATTTCCTCTTTTTTTTCCTTTTACTTTTTTCCTGGAACTGAACACTATTCCTAGCTTTTCTTTCCTAACAATTTCTTTTGAAAGTTGAGATAGAGCCTGGCATATGCAATCACATTCATTAAAATCATATTTCATACAGACTACAGGGACATACTTGCCCGATTTCAAACTGCAGAGTGTTCTTGGCATTCTTAACTTTTGGATTAGTTTATGAAAACACCCAAAGTAAACACATTTATTTGTTTATTTAATTTTGTAAAATTTATTGAGAGCCAAATGTGAGGATTGACCCGGGAAACACCATCTGACAGAGTCCTCCCACCTGAAAAAATGCTCTCCCAAAGTGAACACTTTTAAATGAAAAATCAACTTAAAAAATATTCACAAATCTACAATTGTTGTAGAAAACTTGAAAAATATGGATGAGAAAGAAAAAATAATTTAAAATCTCGTGACTTGATTCATATGATTAGTATTTTGAGATGCATCTATTAGGACTATTTTTAAGTAAATGTACATATGGGATAGGATATTTTACTGCAATACTAATTTGTCTTTTGTTCTCTTACTGTAGGCAATTCTGTCTTCTACATTCCAAGACAGTAGCCAAGTCTTTTTTCCTTACTGAAGGAAATGAACAACTTTTCATGGCAGGGCCAGAAGTAAAAGTTGCCAGACAAAGACATAACAGTACCCACTGAGAGTTTCTGTTAAAGGTAGATTCGTGGGACAATAGAATCAGATTGTCTAAGGAGAGAAGGACCTCCAGGAACAGGGTAAAGCTGTGAAGAAGAAAGGTTTTGACAGCTTCTCCCAGGACTGGATATTGGGTTAAGTGTAGGAGAGCTTCTGCACCCTGCTGTCTCCAAGACCTCAGGCACTGTCAGGACTTCCAGGGGACTGGATGAATGATGCCCTCGGAGGATGGGCACCAATGACTGTCATGTTCCATCCTGCTACACATTCCTGGGCTCAAGCTTGGCATTCAATCAGCAGAGGATCCCATCTTCATGGACTAGGCAGGATGATGATGAACAAACCCCCAGGGACTAGTTTGGACTAGAGACCATGGGGAACTGGAGAACGAGGGGAGATTTCCCAAATGTTCTGGTCTATGTAGTACCTCTGGGATTCTTCCATAACCCTGGAAAAGAAGAAAGTCTTACAAACCTGACTGAAATAAAAGTTTCCAGTCTTCAAGCAAGTGGGCCTTTGAAGGAAATATGTTTTAGAGACACATACTAATGTGATATTTTAGAGTAAAACACAGAATTGCTGCACAAAAACATCCTACTAGGATTATATCTATATGGTTCACAACTGTGGACTGCAAATATTTGGTCTGGTGCCCCAATAATGACTGAGATGGAATTTCCTTCCATCTGGGGACTCAGGGAACAATTTTAATTTATTTAAAGAAAATAAAGAAACTGTGGTATTTCTTGGAACTTAGCATAGTGGTTCAGAGAGAAAACTCTAAATTACCATACAGGTTCAAGTCATGTCTCTGCCAGTTCCTATGTATGTGACCTTGGAGAAGTGACTTAGCCCTTCTGTTCCTTGGTTGTTTTATTTGTAAGACAAGATCAATAACAGTACCCATGTGATAAGGTTGTCACGAGGAATAAACGAATTAGAAGAGTAAGAATAACAGCTGGTACTGTAGATTTTTGGTATATAAGCATTAACAGGTTAAGTAATTCCTCTTTTATTTCTGGCCCTTCTGTTCCTTGGTTGTTTTATTTGTAAGACAAGATCAATAACAGTACCCATGTGATAGGGTTGTCACGAGGAATAAACGAATTAGAAGAGTAAGAATAACAGCTGGCACTGTAGATTTTTGGTATATAAGCATTAACAGGTTAAGCAATTCCTCTTTTATTTCTATTTGGTCAAGGGTTTTGTTTTTGAATAGGGGTTGTATTTAATAAAATGCTGTTTCTATATTTACTGGGATGATCATATGATTTTTCTCCTTTATTACAGTGGTGAACTATGGTAATGGATTTTATAATATTAAATCAGACTTGCCTTACAGTAATGAGCCTTACTTGGCCGTAGTACTGATTGTATGAAGTACTTTGTTGGAACCGATTTGCTAGTATTTTATTAGGGCTTTTTATGTCTGTATTTCTAATTATGATTGGCCTATACTTTTTTGCTTTTGTACTGTCCTTGTCAGATTTGGTATGTGAGATTGTACTCATACAATAATTTAAAACGCTTTCCTGTGTTTGAATTTTCTGAAGCAGTAAATGTAAAAAACGGATTACCTTTTTCTTGAATATAAGTTAGAATATGCCTGTCTGCCTGGTCCTGGTAGGGATTCCTTTTTTTTATTTTTAAAATATTTTCAATTCCAAATTCCATTTCTTTAATGGTTAAAGGCCAAGTCAGGTTTTCAAAATTTTTTGAGTCAATTTTTTAAATTATAACATAATTTTTTGGGAAAATTGATCATTTCACTCAAGTTTTAAAATTTATTGGCTTAAAGTAATTTCTGGTCTTTTCTTGTAGTTGAGTTTTTAGTGTCCCTTTTCTCTGTATTTATTCTTTCCTATGTATTGTTTCAGAGCTTTCTCTCTTCTTCACTTGATCAATCTTGCCAGAGATTTTATTTATTTTATGAATTATTATGAAAGAACTAGATTTGTTCTCTAGTGTTTCTTTTAAAAAATATTATTTTTTCTATCTGCTAAACATACTTTAGAATTTTCTTTAGCAAGAGTCTTTAGGTAAAATACTCTCTCAGTGTTGATTTGTCTGAAAACATCCATAGTTTACTTTTATTCTTAAAAGATATTTGATTGGTTGTGATTCTAGGTTGACACTTATTTTTCTGTGTATATCAGCTATTAATATAACAGTTGTTCACTTGGAAATGATTTTTTAAAAATTCTGGCTGTCCTTAAGAGTTTCTCTTTTTCCTTAGTGTGTGGGTGTTTCATTCTGATTAAGTCTAGATGCAGATTTCTTTTTATTTATCTTGCTTAAAATTTGTTAGGTATCTTGAATCAGAGGGTTTATATCTTTATCAGTTTTGGAAAATTCTCATATATTATTATCTTCAAATAATTATCCGGCCTGTTCTCTCTTTCCTGTATGAAACTATGTCTCAATATGTTAGACTTCTTACTCTATTCTCCATGTCTTTTATCTTCTCTTTCATATTTTCTCTTCACCTCTTTGTGATGCATTCTGGAAAACTCAGATCTATCTTCTAATTAACTCTTTTCAGATATATCCAAACTGCTATTAAATCCATATATTTATAATTTCAATCATTATAATTTTTAGTTATACAAGCTTTATTTGATTATTAAAATATATTTGGTCATTTCTTATGGTTTCTTGCTATCTGCATATATTTTCATTTATGCCTTTTATTTCTTTAAACTTGATGAGTATAATGTTTTCAGAATCTGTGTCCTGATATTTTTATTGCCTGAAATTCCTGTATTTCTGTTTGCCATTTTTGCTTATTCTTCCTTAGGGGGGCTTTACTTCTTTGCATGTGTAATTATTTTGCCTGTAATTTGCTAATTTTTCTTGTCAGTTTATTTCCAGAAATTCTTTGAAGCCTATGATACAGGTGATTCCTTCAGACAAGATTGTGTTTGCTTCAGTCAAGCATGTGGGAACATTACACTTTTATGATGATGCTGAATTACATTCACAAATTGGGTTATTTGGGTCTGCTTAGGTGGTATAGGTTCAGGCTGAAGAAGTTTCTAGTTCCTACTTTCCAAAAATAATTTTTCCCTCTTTTCTCAGTGTCTAAGTAGTAGAGAGGAGGTGATATTCTTTCATTTGCCTTGGGGTAGGGGTACTCATCCTGGAGCAGACCACAACTTGACAGTCCAAGTTTTCTTAAGCAGAGGAGCTTTTGTCCTCTTAATTCTTTTGACTGGGCATTAATGTATGTCTCTGTATTTTACTGATATTTTATATATTAAAATAAGAAGTGATTTAAAATTGATTAAAGAGTTGTATGACAATAAAGCATAAATCATGAAGACAGTAACCTGCCTGACTACTGGACTGACAAATACCAAGAGTAGGCTTGAATCGATGGGAGCAGACTCAGAGACCACCAGGATATGTATGATAGACAAAGTGTTCATAGCCCAAGACTGGAGAATGAAGCCAGAGCAGCCACAATTCACTATAGAAAGATCAGCAACATTTCTCATGATGGACAGATAAGCAAGCTTCTAGACCTCAAAATTTTCATCTAGGCTTGAATCGATGGGAGCAGACTCAGAGACCACCAGGATATGTATGATAGACAAAGTGTACATAGCCCAAGACTGGAGAATGAAGCCAGAGCAGCCACAATTCACTACAGCAAGATCAGCAACATTTCTCATGATGGACAGATAAGCAAGCTTCTAGACCTCAAAATTTTCATCGGGGATCACACAATTTCAGATGATAATGTCATTGAAGTGCACATCAGAGCTTCTAGAAACTCAACTATCCCCTCCAGATTCACTTTACATAGGGCTGAAGCCATTTATAGGTAAGCTACTTTGGCTGCATGCTGGAGACCCCCCTCCTCCTGGCCAGGTGTTCCTCATCAGTCTCAGTGTTATACAATATACAATATAACCACAGTGCACATTTTAGTACAGAATACTCAGGCCAGGAACACAACCACCATTTATCACCTTCTCCAGCCCCAGGCTGGCCACATCTGGTCCAAGGCCTTTTCTAAACTCAGCATTGTGGCATGAGAACAAAGATCAGTTGCTCAGACTTCTTTGGCTACAGAGTCCACATATAATTAACTGAAGTTTTGGAAACATAGGTCCAGTAGAAACAAGTTCATCAGGAATTATGGATAACAGGCAGGATTCCAAAGGGAACAGATATCATACTCAAATTAGGGTAATTTAAGGAGAGTTTACTTATAAATGGGACTGATTATAAAGGCGGGGCGGGGAGATGTTGTTGGTGAAACACAAGGGATAGTGCAGAAACCTGAAGCTAGCAGAAGCAACCTTCCACCAACCCTAGAATTGATTGGACAGTGAGAAGAAGGCATTACCAGAATCCAGAAGGAAAGAATATCTCACAGAGCAGCCACCTAGAGCAGGAAAGTGACCTTCCATCAGGGGACACAGGCTGCCCTAGTGTGCTCAATTTCTTCCAACTCTCAGCTTCTTGTTCAAACCAGCTGGAAGCCAGAAAACATGGGAACTATTGATATCATCCAGGCAAGTCAGCTTCCTTCAGTAGTGAGCAAGGTGAAAAGGGAGAAGAGTGGATTTGGAAGAAGGCCTAATTGAAGGATTTCTGGTATATCAAAGAACAGACCTATAATCCAAGATTAGTCATTAACTGCCTAAATTTATAAGTCAACTGAAATCTTGAATACTTCACATGTGTAATCATCACTAAAATTTTTATTTTAACAAGAATTTATTCAGTGTGCCAATCATACTGATTTTCTTCACACTTTGTAGTTCAGTCTCCTAATTTCGCCTACTTTATTCTCTTTGGACGTTATTCTGATTATAAGTCTTCCAAACTTTTTTCAAGTATTCTAGTTTTCCAGGATTTCTGCCACTGGTCTATTTTTTCCTCCTCAAAATTTTTGAACTGGCTTGGATAAAACCCATGTGGAGAGAGTATTTATTGATATTGGATCATGCTAACTCGTTTATCACTTCTGTCTTACTGAGTCTGAACTCAGTGCAGTGGAGGATGTAGCCAGTTCAGAAGATTGTTCACTAGGGTTTTATCCTTTTCAGGAATTGTGTGGATAATGATTGTCTGGTGACTTTTATTGAGGCATATAATGCACTTAGGTGCATATATAACTAATACATAAGTTTGACGTCCTTCGGAAAACTTATTTGGTAATGGGATTCTCAAAATTTAGGACATCTGAATATTGGACTGTGTTGGGTTTCTGATGAGTAAATGGTAGTTTAAACAAAGTGGCACCAATATGGTGCCGTGTTGTGGGAAAGATCACGTAAAGAAGAAACACAAGGGAGTTAATATCTTTTTGATGACTTACAACAGGCCGGTTGTTGTGCTTAGATATTTTACACAGGGCATTTAATTGACTCAAAGAAACATTATAAGCTAGATAATCTATGGTGAAAGAAACATATTTTAAGCTTCCAGAAAAATATGATTGGATATTATTTTTAAGGTCTTTATAGCCAAAGTAAAGCCAATATTTGAGATAGGAGTCTCTCTACCTAATGGGAGCCAAGGAGTCCAGTTAATATTTGATAAAAAGGTCTAAGTGTCATGGCACACTTGAAGAGAAGAGTTCCCTGAAAGACTCTCCTGAATTGCTCTCCCTGCTTTCCAGATTGTACTTCCAATCCATCTCCATGCTATTGTGTAGGTGTTATTTTAAAAAATTCATTCTATCCACATTGCTTCTTTACCTAAAACCTTCAGCACACTTGAAGAGAAGAGTTCCCTGAAAGACTCTCCTGAATTGCTCTCCCTGCTTTCCAGATGGTACTTCCAATCCATCTCCACGCTATTGTGTAGGTGTTATTTTAAAAAATTCATTCTATCCACATTGCTTCTTTACCTAAAACCTTCAATACTTGTAATGGCACTTACTGAGAATTCTGCTTCTTTGACCTGTCCCTGCAAGGCCTGAATGACCTGACCTTTTCTGCTTCTCTAGCTTCAGTTCATGCCATCTTCCCTCCTTACGGTACTGCTCCCTAATCATTCTTATCATGTTTATTCCTGAAAAGCTCCCATCCTTCTTTCATGTTTCAGATTAAATGTTACTTTCTCAAGGAAGCCATCACTTGATCTTTTACTTCCGTAAGGCCCCCTGGTATTCTCTCTAACAGCATCCTTCTCTTTTCCTTTAGATTCCTTGCTGCACTCTGTAATTATACATTTGTTTCTGTGATTGTTTTTCTAGTGTCTGCCTTTCTCATCAGACTCTAAATTCCATGACATCTATTTTGTTCATGGTGGCACCTCTAGCTGCGTGGCACAAGGCCAAGCACTAGGAGTGCTATGGTCTGAATGTTCGCATCTCCCCCTCCCCACATTCGGTATCTTGAAACCTAATCTCCCATGTGAGGGCATTCACAGGTGGGGCTTTGGAAGATAGTTCGACTCCGCCCTCATGAATGAATGAGATTAGTGCCCTTATAAAAGAAGCCCCAGAAAATGGGCTTGCTCCTTCTGTCATGTGAGGACACAGTGAGAAGACACCATCTAGGAACTAGGAGGCAGGTCCTCTTCAGTCACAGAATCTGCCAGTGACTTGGTCTTGGACTTCCAGCCTCCAGAACTGTGAGAAATAAATTTCTGTTGTTTATAAGCCACCCAGTCCATGATATTTTGTTATAGTAGCCTGAACAAACTAAGACAAGGAGACACTCAATGACATTTACCAGATGAATGAATAAATGATTCAAGCACAGTCCCTGTCCTCCAGGTGTTTCAAGCCATTGGTTCCCTGGAGAAAAGTATTAAAATTTTCTTTTCAGTGAATGCCATATTGGGCATATGTTAATTCAACTGGTAACAAGGGACTAAACAGTGGAGAATAAATCTTGGCAATTGTTAGATAACTCGGTGTGTAGTTTAATGGGAAGCTCAAGGAAGTGAGAGTTGAGGCTTGTTTTCTGACACTGGTTAGCCATATGACTTTAACAGCTCTCCAGGGGCATGGGTAAAACGAAAAGGGTTGGATTAAATTATTTCTTCATGCTCTTTTCAGTACTGCGCTCATCCAACAATTAGAAGGCAATAGGTGAAGATCAAGAGACT
>NW_007736269.1:21561-22746 GCF_000696425.1 Galeopterus variegatus | reverse complement strand
ATGCCATATTGGGCATATGTTAATTCAACTGGTAACAAGGGACTAAACAGTGGAGAATAAACCTTGGCAATTATTAGATAACTCGGTGTGTAGTTTAATGTGAAGCTCAAGGAAGTGAGAGTTGAGGCTTGTTTTCTGACACTGGTTAGCCATATGACTTTAACAGCTCTCCAGGGGCATGGGTAAAACGAAAAGGGTTGGATTAAATTATTTCTTCATGCTCTTTTCAGTACTGCGCTCATCCAACAATTAGAAGGCAATAGGTGAAGATCAAGAGACTTGTAAATGAAAGGGAGGGGACCTTTTGTAGCTTTGGAAAAAATTCTTTCAGTGTCACATTAGAGTTCATGTTCCCCTCTATGTCAGTCTCTCTGTCTCTGTCCCTCTCTTCATATATATCGATTGTCTGTGTGTGCATGTGTGTGCATGGGGTGGGGGGAGGAAAAGGCCTTATGTACTGTTGAACTATCTGCATTGTCTTCTGTTTATTGGGAACCTAAAGGCTTTCTGCTCATGTTGACTAGAAGAGATTTTCTGGAAGATATGGCTCAATCTATTGGCGTGTAAACTTGTAAAGAATCTTTATCATACATAAGCCCAAATGGAATAAATATGCTAAGTGAATACATATACGTACAAGACAGAAAATTCTAAAAAACACAAATTACAGCTAGATAGGAAAAATAAAATTACAACTACAGAAGTGTACAGTAGTGCTAGGAACCTATTTTATCGTGCGATCCCATTGGCTAGAATAGAGGAGCTCAGATGTTCTCATCACAAAGAAATGATAAAATTTTTGTGATGATGAATTTGCTAACTACCCTGATTTGATCATTACACATTGTATACATGTATTAAAGTATAATTCTGTACCCCATAAATATGTACAACCAAGATGTTTCAATTAAAAAATAAATTCCAAAAAAGAAAGAAATTAAGCACAAGGAAAAAAAAAGAAAATTATAAAAACACATTTATAAACATTCTGTGCAAACTTAGTAAATAAATTAATTGATGTGTCCACATTGTATGCATACATTTCAATCCAGAGAAGCATTTCCCTAATTAAGCTCCCAATAATAATAAAGTGCAGGCCATGGATGCACATTAATGGACTCACAATGGACTGACAATTAAATTATTACCCTGAGACTGAGATATTTTATGTCATCATAATTGTAG
>NW_007736269.1:19220-19949 GCF_000696425.1 Galeopterus variegatus | reverse complement strand
AAAAAAAAAAAATTTATCTCTAACTGTGTAATAAGGTTTGGGTGATCAGATTCACTTATTAACATTTATTCTATTAATGACGTTATGAATTATTAAAGGTGAGAAAGTGATGATAGAAAAATAGAATTGGGCTTTGAGCCATTTTAATGTATCACCAAGGGTTCACCCAGGCATGGGACAAATAGAGTTACAAAGATGTCAGTTCTCAAATTTGTTAACTTGGAGCTGTCACTTTCATGACCTAGAACCTCAGCCCTCTTCCCTCCAAAATCCTTTCTCTCTAGGTATTTTTAGGGGTCTTCCAGGCTTTCTCACATGCCGACATGAACAGTTTTCTCATGATCTTACAGATTTGTCACCTTAGAATGAATTTTTATAGAGAATCCCCGAACTACATACTAGCAGAAGTCTCAGGATTTTGTATATGAAAAAGAATGGTCCAATTTAGTGGGTTGCAGGAATAGGTTGAGAGTCAAAGGAGGCTTGTGAAAAGTGGGAAGGGGAGGGGTGCAAGCAGCAGAAAATGCGTACTCCCCAGACCAACTCACCTAGACTAAAAACATCCCACTGGGGTACAATTTCCAGGAGAACAGGGATTTTTGTTTGTTTGATTTGCTGTTTACCTCTGTGTGAGAAGAATGCTTGGCACATGGTAGGCCTTCAATATGTATTAGTTGGACAAATGAATAACAATATTCAGTTTGGTTAAAGTGAAAGAAAACTCTGAGC
>NW_007736269.1:14323-18612 GCF_000696425.1 Galeopterus variegatus | reverse complement strand
GTTGAGTAAGGGAACCTGACCTAATATGTGGAAAAATGAAATTTTACTTATTATATATTTTCAGCACCTCTATGACAATGTGTCTTGAATTATTTAGAGTAAAGGACCAGGATTTTTGTTTATTTTTTAATTTCTAATCTGTCACAGAAGAATACTTTAAATATAATAGAAGTAAATTTTTAGAAAAACAATTATGTGTTTTTATGTCATGGTAATGCCAAAGTGTGATAAAAGTTTTCTAAACATCACCCTCAGTTTCTGTCCTTATGAGCTGAGGTGGCAATAAATGGTTTGTGGGCTGGTACAGGTCTACGGATACACTTCGAGTGGCATTGCTCCTAGGGAAGGTCATCCTAAGTGTTACTAATACTCAAAGGTGAGAGGACATAGTCACAGTCTTCCAGGCATTTGCCATCACATAGAGACTAAGCATAAACGGAAACAAAATAAAATGTAAAATGTAATTAGTATCAAGAGAAGTGCACATTAAGCTGCATTGATGGTAAAAGGAGGCTGGATTCCACTGGGAGGGATTCATGGTGGAAGAATCCTATGAAGTTGACCTTGTGATATCAGTGAGACTATAAGAAAGTGATGTTGGACAGTGGGGTATAAAGGGAAGACATGCGTTCTAAACAGAAAGAACAGGGTTAGAAGAAGTATAGAGACAGAACTTTATGGGGGTGGTTTAAGGGATAGAGATGTCTTCATTTGGATGGTCAAGGCCTTTGGTAGGCAGAATGCTGAACATGCCTCCCTTGCCTCCACCACAAAGTTCCATTCCCAATTCCTGGGAATCTGACTATGATGAGATATCATGTTACCTTACATGGCAAAAGAGACTTTGCTGATATAATTATGATTACTAATGGGCTGGTCTTAAAACTGATGGATTATCTTGGATTATCCAGGTGTGTCCCGTATAAGAACATGAGCCCTCAGAAGCAGAACTCTTTTCTCAGGCTGGTGGCAGAAGAGGAAGGCAGGAGAAGTCAGAGAGATTCCAAGTACAAGAAGAATTCAATGCACCAGTGCTGACTTTGTTGAAGGAGAGCCACCAGCCAAGTCATGTGGGCAGCTTCTAGAAACTGAAAACAATCCTTGGTCAGCTCAGCAGGGAAAAGATACCTCAGTCCTAGGATTGAATGGAACTGATTCTGCCAACAACCTGCATGTGCCCGGAAGTGGATTTTCCCCCAAGGCCTCCAGATAAGAGCCAGGCCAGGTGGCACTTTGATTTTGATCCTGTGAGACCAGGACCAGGAGTCCCATTTGGGCCGACTAGGATTTCTGACCTGCAGAACTGTGAGGCAATAATAGGTGCTCTTTTAATCTGTTAAATTTGTGGAAATTTGTTACGCATCAATAGAAAACTAATAGAGGGGCATCTTGCGGATGGCTTTAGATACTGATGGAGATGCGCATGTGTTAATTTTGAGCGACGAGGGAGAGTGTGCTCAGGAACCTGAAGCTTTAGGTCTCCAGCTGTGGCTAAGGGATGAATTAATATAATCAGCCATCTGAGTTTCCTTTCCCTCCTCTCTTGGTTAGTAGTGGCCAATGGGTGAAAACAGTAGTTAAACATAGAGATGGAAATCTCTTTGGCTGTCCCCTAAACTAATTCTGTAGGATGTTTTTTCTCTTTGAAATAAAGTTACTTCATCTCTGAAGGTCTGTTGAAGTTTAAGCCAGAGCTTCACATTTCTTTCTCTTGTGAAAGAATGTCTAAGGGCAATGAAAGAAAATAAAAAATCAGGGCTTTGAAGGCATTTTGTGACTCATTTTTATTCTGGGTTCTAGGGAATACTGTCATCCCCTTTCAGGAAAATGTACATCCTGAACTGCCAGCCTGACTGGAAGGTGAGTCAGGCTCAGCTGACTTTCAGACTTATACTTTACCCTTCAGTTACAGCTGGATTTGCAGGAGTTTGTTTCTCTCTACCCTTCTACTTAAATATGGACAAAAGCTTTTTCTCTTGTTTCCACTTGACCAGTCTAGAGAGGCCAGAGCTTCAAAATAACCAGAGTAAAAATGAAGAATACACAGAGGGTATAAGCACAGATGGTGTAGACAGTTTGGCGTGCAATGCACACGATTCTCACTGTACAGTGCTCCACTTTGCAGCTTTCTGGAGACTAGTACAGGCACGTAGAATTCTTAGGGATCTTCCTCACAACCTGGCCCATCTCCCTGTGGTTGCCACTATCCTAATGCTTGCCACTTGGACATGGCCTTGCACACATATTAGTGAAAACGTGGTGTTGGAAACATATTAATCTCAATGAAAAGTGATTTCATTGTTTTCTGATTATACAAGCAGTATTTATTTATTGTGTAACACAATAGATTAAATTATAAGGAGAAGAATTAAAATCCCGTAATCTTTATACTTTTCACATGGATATATTTTTAAAAACATAGCAGCTCTGCTCTCTTAATTATAGATCAGATAGCTTGACCTTTTTTCCATCATCATGACCAGCAGAGGGGGATACCCTCGGCCACCCTTGGGATGTCAATTCTTACATCCCAAAGTGAAGAGCCCAGGACATCACTTCATCCTCCTGAGAAGTCTCCTGTCTCTCACCACAGAGGTCTGGCTTTGCTATTATGGGCCTTAAATCAGAGGATGTGAGCACATTTAATTTAGTCAGCATAAACTTTAAGACCACTAAATTTAAGTACTTTTAGGTGGGAGTATGTACTGCCAGATTCATACACTTATTTTACTCACCGAGCTCCTGTAGGCATCTGAGATTGTGACCATCATAATGGTAGACTAAAATAACACAATCATCAGAGTCTTCTTATAACATGCATTATGTAAATACCCAATAGGAGTTTGTTCTCATCATACAAACACATTATCCAATTACACATTAGAGGGGAAATAAAAGTAAAGTCTCATTGAAGGAAAAGGCCACAAATAGACTACAGATATGGTTCATATCTGACGGATGTGAAGGTGTCCTCCTATCCCTATGCCTTAAGAATTCTCTATCAGTCACCAAAAGAGAAATTAGAGTTTCTTATGTCCCACAGGTCAATGCTAAAATTCTAATGGTATATGGAAGGAATAACACATCAAGGCACTGACATGGACTCACATTTTTCTGAAGATTAACTTATTATATCAGTAAAGGTCACCTAGGATAATGAGGAAGGTTGGAGGAAATGGAATCTAAGATGAAAGAACAAAGAGAAGAAAAGGTCCAACGTGGTGCCTGAGGTTACATCCAAGCTGAGTTCACAGTGAGGAGCTAAGGAGGGGAAATTAATGAAAGTGAGCGGTCAGTAGTGCTGAAAATAAATTCTACCTACTGTACTGCTGTGCTTGCAGCCGGTTCTGCTTCCCAGGCCTCTCTAATTTGTTCTTCGAACACTCTGGTCAAATAAATCATTATTCCACCAGCGATGATAACTGTTCCAAAGAACAAACTATCAGACACCACCCATTCAATCCTCTAGCTCTGAAAGATGCCAGAATATTCTTGGCCTGAGCTGGGATTAATAAATGGATGGGGAGAATTAAGCACTGCTGACTGGAAAATGATTTTTTAAATGCGGCCAAGAAGGCATCAGTTTCTTTTTTCCCAGGAGGTCATTCGAAGAAGCCAGAAAGACAAGCAGATTATCTTTCTCCTAAAGGGACCACAGAAGGGATGTTTTTATAAAGTCTGTTAGAGCCATATGACTTACAGTGTCTTTATTCTGCATATTAATTTAAAATATTAAAAATATACAACAGATTATTTTCCATCATAGTTTAAAGTTTTTCTGGATTATAGTTTAAGAACATTATGTTCCCATAGGACATCTAAAGAATTTTTGGTGAAACATCTTAAATTAATGAGTTTGGATATTTCCTCTAAGTAGGATTTGGTTATTTCATTTTCAAATTGTAAATTAAGAAGAATGTTTTCATAGATCTAATTTATGTAATTCTAGCTTGGTTTTCCTTGGAATAAACCTCCATGAAGTATACTCTCCAGATTTTAAATTATTTTTCTATTGTTTTCATATCACACTTGGTTTTCACGTAGTCTTCTAAATTCTAAAATGGACACAGATTAAGTTTCTGCAATCCGTAATTATCTATGTAATTAAACCCTATTTGTTTATGATTAGTTTAAAAGAACCAAACAAGTCAATCAACCAACTATACTTCTTCAACTGAAAATAAGTAATAATAATAAAATCTACCATAAAATCTTTATTTAGGGCTTTTTCTTCTAAAATATTATATTTTCTTAGTATTTAAAAAAATTCCTATGAAAGTAATACCTAT
>NW_007736269.1:8827-13869 GCF_000696425.1 Galeopterus variegatus | reverse complement strand
AATCTTTATTTAGGGCTTTTTCTTCTAAAATATTATATTTTCTTAGTATTTAAAAAAATTCCTATGAAAGTAATACCTATTTGTAGTACTATGGAAGGCAATTTACAATGCACATTATAGTGATGAAATAGCTTGTTCATTGGTAGCAATTATTCAAAATATAGCTCCTTACATGAAAAATTCAACTTAATTTTTGATTATGACAGAGAGGACAATACAATTTGGAAGGGACAAAATCTTCCTCTTACTTCCTCGTGTTTGCCTCGAAGTATCATTTTAGGGCACAGAATAAGTTTATCATTATGTGTTGGAAATATTACATGCAGTGGAAGACTCGTGGAAAAGGCTGCTTGCTATGTGCTCATTCAAATTCTTTTCCTCCAAGACACATGGTTAGGCTACATATCCCAGTGTTCTATAGAGTTTGATGATGCCAGGCAACTGAATACTACTTAATGCAATATGGAGAAAATTGATGTATGCCTCTTTCAGCCCTGGTCCACTAAAAACGTTTGCACCATTTCCATGCTCATTCTCTACATCAGTTTACTGGGTATGTGTAGAAATCCAGTAGGGGATTCCCTGGCCTTAATTCCCTGAATGATTGAGCCACATGGTAAGAAATATCTTGGTTCCTGAATGACACTGACCAGAGACTCTAAATTAGACTCAGTGTGAGTGAAGAATGAATTTACATTGTGTACACCACTGAGATTTGAAGGCTTATTTGTACCAAAGCTAGTTTACTTTAACTAATACAACTGAGAACCAAGAGTTAGAAATTATATGCAGTTTTGAAATTTTGTATCTTATTTTCCCAGTAAATTTACATCCGAGTAAAAGAAACCAGGTTTCTACACAAGTATGAACAATTCAGTCTTCTACTTTCCAAATAAGATTGTGAAAGCTGGGAAATTTAGACAAGTAAAAAAATTCTTATTTCTTAAACAGTCAGTGAAAAAATTAAAAATACAGAAAGCTTATACTAGATCTAAATCAATATCAAGAATTATTCAAGAAAAAGAGAAGCTCAGCAAAATAAATGAAATAAGTAGTGGTCAAAAAAGGAGTCATCTTATTTTATAGGAAGTTGTGCGCAAGGGAATATTAGCCTAAATTCACCCTCTACTAGTGGTTTACAGAAAGGAGGAAACAGCTTTTTAAAGAATGTCATTTGATTCCCACAGGCAGCAAAAGCAAAGAAGAAGGGGGAAGGTTGTCTCAGGTGTCCACTAAAGATATCAGGACATTTTTCCCCTAGAATATAAGTTCCAGATGTGATTTCTTTTAACAGGGACAAGAACTTAAAGGGAATTGTGAAAGAATCTGAGTGCAGAATCTTTCTACATTTTTGTTCCAATCGTTTACAATTTTATCACTTAAGCTTAAATTGACAATATCTTTTTATAATGATTTGTCTTTATTGGAAAATTACTTGACTAGTTTTCAGAGAAACAATATTTTTTGCACATTTTTCATTCATTTACATAATATTTCAGAATTATTTTTTGCAGTAATAGATAACAATAGATTTTGTAGCAGAACGACTGATTCTTAATAACCACCGATGTTGTAGTAGCCAAAGTGTATGGCTGTGGCAGAGACTGGCTTCCTAGCAGTGAGTATTTGGCATGCCACAGGCATTATTTAGATTGTTTTATGGAGGGAATGCTGAAAATTAGTGAACCTAGAGAGCTGGATAAGAGGAGCGGGTTAAGAGAATGCAGACACATTTTGATGGTTCTTACTTCACCTGCAGGGTCTCACCTCCCTGAAACTTTTCCCTCCAATACTCAGAATGTGCCTGGAAACTTGTTGCACCTGCTCTCCTGTGATGACTACATGGCTCTTGGCTCTCCTGTGTGACTCCTCTTTTTCCTGACCCTTTACACCTGATTCCACCAAGCCAGTCACAGCTGAATCAGTGGGCACCGACATGGCTTCTATTAAGGTCTGCCACTCCTAACAGATACAACTGCTCCTTCTCTGAAGACTGCTGTTACCATCTGGGCACTATTCCTCTTATGTGCTGGGGCTTTGGGGATATCAAAGCTATGCTCTGTAACAAAGAGTACATGTAAGATACTTGCATTCAGTACGTCTTGGTAATTTAATTGAAATAACTCCTTCAGGCTTTTATTACAGTACTCTTCTGCCCCACAACTCACCCCCAGCCCATGGCAAACTTATCTCTATATGCATAAGGATTAGGGCATTTATTCATGTGAGGCTGGGTAGAAAGGTAGAAAGCAAGCACTTTTACAAAAGCCTATGCATTCTCATGACTAAAATGGGTCAGGATTATCTGCAAGACTCTTGTTTCTCTTTTGGATTGTTTTTTTGTAGGAATCTCCTCAGTTTTTCATGCAAATGCACTTAGACTCAGACTTGCTTACTTCTAGAAAGGAGCACACCTCAACTTCATGATGAGGCTTGGAAACCTAAAAATAGGCTTAATTATAGCATAACCATCTCCTAAATATAGCCTAGTCCAAATAAAGATAGTTATCTTTTCTTGTGTAAAGAACTAACACAAAACTTAGTGGTTTAAAACATCATCTTTATTGTATCATAATTTTGTGTGTCAGAAATTGAGGCAGGGCTCAGCCGGGCAATTCTTTAGCTCTACAAGGCATTGACTAAGTTGACTTGGTGGTATTCAGCGTCACAGACTGGAGGATCCAAGATGACTTCATTCACATGCCTGGTAACTTGGCAGGTGTATCTGGAAGCCTGGTCTCAGTTGATACCCTGTTCATCTCCATGTAGTTTCAGGGCCTCTGTAGCTGGCCTCTGCAGCATGTAGTTGGACTTCTTACCTGGAAGTGGCTACCCCATATGATTGTTAGTTTTATGTGTCAATTTGGCTAGTCTTCGGTGCCCCAGATGTTTGTTCAAATACCAGTACAGATGTTGCTGTAAAGGTATTTTTTAGAAGTGATTAACATTTAAATCAGTATACTTTGAGTAAAGCACTCTCATGCTGGTAGAAATAAAGTTCATTTGTGCCCTCCCAGAGAAGCTACCAGTAGGTTCCATCCTGAACAGTCTCACCTAGTGGCCTTGCCAACAGTCCCAGAAGCAGCTGGATGGGCCCCTTCACCACAAGCCTGCCTAACAGCCAGCCCCACCCACCACCCCAAAAGCAGCTGGACAGGCCCACTTGCTGGAGGCTTGCCTAGTGGCCTTGCCGACAATTTGAGAAGTGGCTGAATGCCCCCCACCCGGCACCTCAGTCCCATCTAGTGGCCTCGTCCACTTCCTGAGAAGTCGCTCAGCAGCTCTATCCTTGGCATACCAGCTCCTGGACTGCTGAGGGAAGCATGACCTCACATCAGGCCCCAATACATGGCACAGCAGAAGGGCCACCAGCAGAACTGCACTCAGCTAGCTGAACCAAAGCACACCCACACCCCTGGCTCAGAGAAACTGCTCAGCTGTCATACCCTGGAAGAGCTGCCACCAAGTCTTTGAACCATTGCACACACATGCTTCTGAGGGAGAAATAGCTTGGCTTATGTTCCCCTGGTGGGCCTACCGCAGGTCACAGAAGTAGCATGGTGACCTTGCCACTGGCAAACCAGCCCAGGAGACCCTGACATGCCATATGCCCACACTCCTAGCCTGAGAATCAGTCCAGCAAATACATCTCCAGTGAGCTAGCACCTAAGATGACTGTCTCACAGGGTGCATATGTACACCCCTGGCCAGTGATCCTTCCCCCAGCAAAGCTGTGCCACTGCCACCACAAAGCTCCCAGGCATAGGTCGCTGAGTCACTTGCAGACAGAAAAAGTGAATTACAGCTGAAGAAACTACACAAAGTCAACATTACTGGATCTATCCTGAACAAAGCCATTGCATTCTACACAATCGACACTCTAGGAGTTTGCAGTTGAAAATCTTTCCACAAGCTAGTCACTCTACAAAACTCTAAGAGGTGACTTTTTCACCAGATGCACAGATATCAATGCAGGGAAAACAAGAAAAATGAAAAAAACAAGGTAACATGACACTATTAGAAAAACATAATGTTTCATTGACTGATCCCAAAGTATCAAAAATTGCAACTTGTCAAAAAAAAAGTTCAAATTAATGATCTTAAGGAAACTCACTGAGATACAAGAAAATACAGACAAGTAGTTCAATGAAATCAGAAAGGCAATTCATGCTCTGAATGAGAAATTCACCAAAGAAATAGATATAACTAAAAAACAAACAAATCAAAAACTGGAATTGAAGAATTTATTGAATGAAATAAAAAAATACATTTGAGAGTCTCAACAATAGATTAGACCACCTGAAGAAAGAATTTTTGATGTTGAAGATAGCAGTACTGAAATAATACAAGAAGACCAAAAAAAAAAAAAAAAACAAAAAAAAAAAAAAAAAAAAAAAAAAGAAAAAGAAAAAGTATAAAAAATAATTAACAAAGCATATAAGATTTATGGGAAACTACTAAGAAAACAAATATTTGAATTATGGGCATTCCAGAAGGAGAAGAAAACAAAAAAGATGTTGAAAAACTATTTAATTTAGTAATAGCTGAGAATTTCCCTAGTCTTGGGAAAGATACAAAAATCCAAGCCCAAGAAGCTCAAAGGTTACCAAATAGATTCAACCCAAATAAGTCATCTTGAAGACACATTGTAGTCAAAGTATCCAATGTTAAAGAAAGAGAATTCTAAAAACAGCAAGGGAATAAAGGGAATCCTCATTATACTAGCAAGCATTCTTCTCAGCAGAAACCCTACAGGCCAGGAGAGAATGGGATAATACATTCAAAGAACTGAAAGAAAAAACTAATAGCCAAGGCTACTATACCTAGTGAAGCTATCCTTCAGAAATGAAGGAGAAATAGTCTTTCTAAGACAAGCAAAAATTAAGGGAATTCATCGCCACCAGATCAGGCTTACAAGAAATACTTAGGGGAGTCCTACGTCTAGAAGAGAAAGAATGATAAAAACCACCGTGAAAATAAATGAAAATATAAAATGTTCTGGTACAGTAGATACACAAATTAGAAAGGCAAAGGAACCAAAC
>NW_007736269.1:6567-8005 GCF_000696425.1 Galeopterus variegatus | reverse complement strand
TGAAAATATAAAATGTTCTGGTACAGTAGATACACAAATTAGAAAGGCAAAGGAACCAAACTCTATTGATACAGAAAACCACCAAACCACAAGGATATACAGTAAGAGAGGAAGAAAGGAAGAAAGGATACCCCAAACAATCAGGAAACAACAAACAAAATTACAGGAGTAAGACCTCACATATCAAAAATAACCTTGAATGTAAATAGATTAAATGTCCAAGTAAAAGAGATAGACTAGGTGAATGGATTAAAAAAAAATTGACCCATCCATATGCTGCCTACAAGAAATACACTTTACCTATGAAGACACACATAAAGTAAAAGTGAAGGGATGGAAAAAGATACTCCATGCAAATGGAAAACAAAAGTGAAAAGGAGTAGCTATATCTGTAGTTATATTAGGAACATTTTTTCATCGATAAAAGAGATTTTTAAAACAAAATCTGTACTAAGAGACAAAGAAGGGTGCTATATACTGATAAAGAGATCAATACAGCAAGAGAATATAACAATTATAAATATATGTGCACCCTAAATCAGAGCACCCAGATATATAGAGCAAATATTGTCAGATCTAAAGGGAGAGATAGGTGACTACACAAAAATAGTTGGGGACTTTAACACCCCACTCTCAGCATTGGACAGTTCATCAAGGCAGAAAATCAACAAGGAAACATCAGATTTAAATGGCACCAAAGATCAGATAGACCTAAAAGACATATGCAGAACATTTCATCCAATAGTTGCAGAAAACACATTCTTTTCACTAGCACATGGAACATTCTCCAGGATTGACCATATGTTTGAACTTTCAAAAAGTTCAAAAAATCAAAATCATATCAAATACTTTTTTTTGACTATAATGGAATAAAACTAGAAATAAATAACAAGAAGAACTTGTGAAACTACATGAACATATGGAAATTAAACAGCATGCTCTTAAACAACCAATGGGTTAAATAAGAGATTAAGAAAATGTCTTGAAACTAATGAAGACAGAAACACAATATACAAAAACTTATGTGAAAGTTTTTGGCAGTATTAAGAGGAAAGTTTACAGTAATAAATGCCTACATCAAAAAAATAGAAAGATTTCAAATAAACAGCTTAACAATACACCTCAAGGAACTGGAAAAGCAAGAACAAATTAAACCCTAAGTAAGGAGAAGAAAAGAAATAATAAAATTAAGAGTAGAAATAAATGAAATTGAGACTAAAAAACAAAACAAAAATCAATCAAACAAAAAGCTTTTTCTTTGAAAAGATATACAAAATTGACAGATCATTAGCCAGAATAACCAAGAAAAAAAAGACCAAAATAAATAAAATCATACGTGCAAATAGAGACATTACAATAGATAGCACTGAAATGTGAAGGATCATCAGAGACTATTATGAACAACTATACACCAATAAATATGAAAACCCAGAGGAAA
>NW_007736269.1:4337-6136 GCF_000696425.1 Galeopterus variegatus | reverse complement strand
AGGATCATCAGAGACTATTATGAACAACTATACACCAATAAATATGAAAACCCAGAGGAAATAGAAAATTTTCTGGACACATGAGACCTACCAAGACTGAACAAAGGAGAAATAGAAAATGTAAATAGACCACTAACAAGTAATGAGATTGAATCACTAATAAAAATTCTCCTAATAAAGAAAAGCCCAGGATGATATAGCTTTACTGCTAAATTCTACCAAATATTTAAAGAAGAACTAATACCAATACTTCTTAAATTTCAAAAAACTGAAGTGGATGGAAGTCTTCCAAATTCATATTATGAGGCCAGCATTACCCTGATACCAAAACAAGGCAAGGACACAACAAAAAAAGGAAACTACAAGCCAAAATCCCTAATGAACACAGATGCAAAAATCCTCAATAAAACACTAGTAAACCAAACCCAGCAGCATATCAGAAAGTTTATACACCATGATCAAGTGGGCTTTATATCAAGAGTGCAAGAATGGTTCAATATATGCTAATCAATAAACATAATGCATCACATCAACAGGATGAAAGAGAAAAAAATATGATCATCTCGATACACACAGAAAAAGCATTTGATAAAATTCAACATCACTTCATGTTAAAGACACTAAACAAATTAGGTGTAGAAGGCAAGACTCTTAATACAATAAAAGCTATGTATGACAAACCCACAGATAACATCATACCAAGTGGGGAAAAACTCAAAGCTTTCACCCTAAGAACTGGAACAAGTCAAGGATGCCCATTCTCACCTCTTCTATTCAAAACAGTTAGTGGAAGTCCTAGCCAGAGCAATTATGCAAGAGAAAGAAATGAAGGGCATCGAAATCGGAAAAGAGGAAGTCAAGTTTTTCCTATTTGCAGATAACATGATTTTACATAGGTGGAAACCTAAAAACTATCAAAAAAACTCCTAGACCTGATAAACAAATTCAGTGAAGATGCAGGATACAAAAATCAACAAACAAAAATCAGTAGCATTTCTATACACCAACAATGAACTAGTAGTGACAGAAATCAAAAAATTGATCCCATTTGCAATAGCAACAGCAATAACAAAAAAACCACATAGGAATAAATTTAACCAGTATGAGGTGAAAGATCTTTACAATTAAAAACTATAAAACACTGCTTAAAGTAATTAAAGAAGTCACAAAAAAATGGAAAGACATCTATGTTCATGGATTAGAAGAATCAGTAATGTCAAAATGATCATACTACCCAAAGGGATCTACAGATTCAGTGCGATTTCCATCAAGCTGCCAATGACATACTTCACAGAAATAGAAAAAAAAAATTCAAAAACTTATATGGAACAACATGTGATCCAGAATAGCCAAAGCGATCCTGAACAAAAAGAACAAAGTTGGGGTATCACACATCCTGACTTCAGAATATACTACAAAGCTATAGTAATCAAAACAATATGGTCCTGGCATAGACCAATGGAACAGAATAGACTATTCAGAAATAAATCCACATACCTACAGCCAACTCATTTTTAACAGAGGAGTCAAGAACACACACTGGGGAAAGGACAGTCTCTTCAATAAAGGACAGTCTCTTTTCACCATATACCAAAATCAAATCAAAATGGTTTAAAGTCTTTAATTTAAGACCCCAAACTATAAAACTTTTAGAAGAAAGCATAGGGGAAATATTTCAGTACATAGGTGTGGGAAAAGATTTTATGAATAATACTTCAGAAGCACAGAAAACAAAAGCAAAATTAACAGATGGGATTATATTAATCTAAAGAGCTTCTGTACATCAAAGGAACTAGTCA
>NW_007736269.1:2369-2873 GCF_000696425.1 Galeopterus variegatus | reverse complement strand
ATGAATGTACCCAAATATCATATTGTACTCCATAAATATGTACAATTATCATGACTCAATTCAGAAAAATAAATTACAAAGAGATAGAAAAAAGAGAAATAGAAAGTAGGAGAGTGGTTACCAGAAGCAAGGAAAGGGAAGAACAAGGTGGGAGAGGGGGCTGGAGAAATGTCGGTAGGCTGGTATACAGTTACGAAAGTAAAGTCAGATAGGAAGAATAAGTGCTGGTGCTCTAGGGTGACAATACCTAATAATATTGTATCGTATATTTCAAGACAGCCAGAAAAGAGGATCTTGAGTATTATAACCACAAAGAAATGATAAATGTTTTGGTGATAGATATTCTAACTATTCTGATTGGATCATTATACAATGTATGCATGTATTGAAATATGAAGCTGTACCCCATAAACATGTATAATGAAAGAAAATAAATTAAGAAAAGTCAATAAAGAGAAAGAAAGAAAGGCAAGAAAGCAAAGGAAAGAAAAGGAAAAATAAAAA
>NW_007736269.1:0-545 GCF_000696425.1 Galeopterus variegatus | reverse complement strand
GGATTAATATCCAGAATATATGAGGAACTCAAACAACTTAACAGTAAAACAAGTAACCTGAGTAAAAAATGGGCAAAGGAGCTGAATAGGCATTTCTCAAAGGAAGATGAACAAATGGCCAACAGACACATGAAAAAATGCTCAACATCGCTCAGTGCCCAGGAAATGCAAGCCAAAACTACACTGAGATATCATCTCAGTCCAGTTAGAGTGGCTAATATCAAAAAGACAGAGAATAATAAATGCTGACCAGGATGCGGGGAGAGGGAAATCCTCCTACATTGTTGGTGGGACTGTAAAATGGTGCAGCCATTATGGAAAATGGTATGGAGGTTCCTCAAACAGCTACAGACCGAACTGCCATATTATCCAGCTACCCCACTGCTGGGTTTATACTCAAAGGAATGGAAATCATCATATCAAAGGGATACCTGGGGCCGGCCTGGTGGCGCACTGGAGAGTGCACCGCTTGCGAGCGTGGCGACGCTCCCACCGAGGGTTCGGATCCCATGTGGAGACCGGTTCCCTCTCACTGGCTGAGCGCG
>NW_007736268.1:49646-66666 GCF_000696425.1 Galeopterus variegatus | reverse complement strand
CCACACCCTAGAAAATGGAGGCAGCTTTGTTGTGGGCACCCAGCCTGGTGTGATGGGCGGGGGCCAGGCGGGCGAGGAGTAGTCGGGCTTCGCCCCGCAAGTGGGATTTTGCTGGGGGTGACTCACGGAGGACGCAGGGTGGGCTGTTCCGGCGTGTTTCAGATCGCCTCTGTGCAGTTCCTCCACTGGCTCTCCTGGCCTTTGCCGTGTGGACCGCCAATATTGTTCCTGCAGCCGGGGCTGGGCACCCCCAGGAGTCCTTCTCCATGTCGGCTCCAAAACCTCGAACCCGCTGCCGCTTATTTGTCGATGTAGGATCATTGTTGAAAGATTTATTCGTCCTTTGTTGCTCTTGGAAATGCAGTCTATACTCTGGTATCACAGCACACAGCTCTCAGGATCGCGCTGTTTCCTGACGCGGGCGCTCCAGACCCATCGCCATTTTCGATCCAGTTTTTTTTTTTTTTTTAAAGATGACTGGTAAGGGGATCTCAACCCTTGGCTTGGTGTTGTCAGCACCACGCTCACCCAGTGAGCAAACCGGCCATCCCTATATAGGATCCGAACCTGTGGCCTTGGTGTTATCAGCACCGCACTCTACCGAGTGGGCCACGGGCCAGCCTCATTCATTAGTTTTTGAAGTGGATTGGCACTGGGAGCACTGGGCAGCGGGCTTCAGGTGTTGCCCCCGTATTCCACAATCCTGGGATTTGCATGCTTGCTCTCATTTCTGCAACTGCTCTTCAATTTTTATTCTGTCTTTCCTCCTTTGTCTTTTAAACTCAGGCAGTCTTGTTACTATGCCCTCATGTGTCAGCTCCTTCAAAGATGATTTTGCTATATTTGTTAAATTAAGTTTGGCCCAAAGGTTTCTTCAGACATAGTGAACTGTAACCTAACTTGATGTGCAAACACACTGTCACCTGCTCTTGTAACAAGTAGCTGAGTCTCAGCCAATCACAGGCAGCCAACTGTTCAAACCAAGTTCAGATAAGGCAAATGCCCAGTTGTGACCTATCTAGCTGTTTTTGTATCTCACTTTTTTTTCTGTATATCTTTTTCCATTTTCTGTTCATAAATGTTATCTGACTGTGCAGTTTGGGCAAATGTGGTTTGTGGTGGTATTTAGACCTGAAGTTTCAGCTCTATGCTTTTGAGATGTAAATTTTATACCTTATTTTACATAAGCCATCCCTTTGGAAATGCAAATTTAGGGTAAAAAAGTTTAAATGGTTATTAAAAATGGGATAGGTAAAGCAGACAGTGACGCAGTTAAAACAAAGACTAAAGGGCTGAGCCCATCGTGCACTCAGGAGAGTGTGGTGCTGGGAGTGCAGCAGCGCTCCTGCCCGCAGGTTCAGATCCTATATAGGGATGGCCGGTGCGCTCACTGGCTGAGCGCGGTGCGGCCGGTCTCAAAAAGGACAAAAAAAAAAAAACAAAGACTAAATCTACCAAAGGTTGAATGGACCAGAGAGACCCCTGCTAGTCCTCCAGTATTACAGGGCTCCAAACCAGTCTGCTCTATTTATCCTAGTTAGGAGAAATTTTATAAGTCAGGAAGAAATTAAAATTAGCAAACTAGGGCCAACCCCGTGGCTCACTCTGGAGAGTGCAGCGCTGGGAGTGCCAAGGCCGCGGGTTCGGATCCTATATAGGGATGGCCGGTGTGCTCACTGGCTGAGCACGGTGCGGGTGAAACCAAGCCAAGGGTTGCAATTCCCTTACTGGTCACAAAAAAAGTAAAAAAATTAGCAAACTAGCTAACAACCGCTTGGGGCGATAATCAGGTCAATTAAGAAAAGGGGAAAGGTCCCTCAACTCAACCCGTTGTTGGAATGAAACAAAAGTTCATAGATGGACTTGTCATAGTTTCAAAATTCTTTTTCAATAAGTTGAAATGTTAAAGTAATGTTAAATTAAGTAATAGACATTCATTAAATGTCTACATCATTTCTAAGTAGGTTAAAATACTGAAACACTAATTGCTGGACATAAGTTTAGGGTTTATATACTTCAGCATCTTGTTTTTATGTGGTATAGAGAAGCTAAATATATTTGGGTCTGTTCATAAACAAAATATCATGTTATAAATAGACATGTTTCTAAAAATTATGAAATGATTCTCAGCTGCAAAATGCTGATATAAAACACTTCAAAATTCCTTACTTCCTAGGTTTTCACTAGAAATTAAGGTTACTAGGGTTAAAAATTATTCCAATTAATATCTGCTAATTAAAACAAATCCTTATGTGAATAAGATGGATTTGGGTTAATTGAAGCTTACATAAAAGATGTGCTTTAGTGAAGGGGGAAAGGTAATTTTTGTCCTAAAGTAGAATGATGGGTTATTCTAAAGTGAGAATGAGGAAAGGTTGTAGAAGGTTTGTGGAAGATAAATCTTGTGAAGGGATTTTATGCACAACCAAGCTGGCTAAAATTAGAAAAGAATTATTTATGTTTTTCTAAAAACTGAACATTAATATCAAAAGTACACTGATACAAAACTATAATTTGGCTTTTTAGCCTCCTGCTGCCTTTATTAGGTCTATTGGTTATTAGTATAACTGAGTCTCCTCTCTATCAAAGAGTAAGGTTTTTGCTTTTTGAAATCTTTTAACCATCACTTTGGTTAGCACTTGTCAGTATTTACAATGACCTGTGATCCTATTTTGATTAAGTGTTTTAAACCTTTAATTGACAGGCTTCTCAAAATAAAATTCCAAAATCAAAATGAAGTCTTTTTGGTCTCAAACTAACTTTGACCCCTGAAGTATTCAAAAGAAAGATAATAAACAGGCTTATGGGATATGTTAAATTATATAGGAAAAACTGTCAAATTAGAAATGGCATTTAACCTTTTTGTGTGTGTTATATTTATAAGGATATGTTATTAATATATACTGGAAAGTGTATGATATTTCTGAAATTCTTATATGCCGTGGCATATGTTATCAGTCATAATTACGGTGATTATGTTGAATTACTGGAGGCCACAGAAATAACCCAATGTCCTTTTCAATTGGATTTTTAATTATGACCATTTTAGGTTTTGTTGTCCACAATTAATCGCTTAATTCTGATGCTTTTTCTGAAAGCTCTTTACAAATAATTACATTCCAAAAGTGATGAATCTTTTTTTTTTTTTTTTTTTGTCTTTTTCCATGTCCGGCAACGGTTCGCAATCCTCAGTGTTGCCCCCGCACCGGACCGGGACCGGCAACGGGATCGCAACCCTCGGCGTTGCCCCCGCACCTCGCTCAGCCAGTGAGCGGGAACCGGTCTGTATGTGGGATCCGAACCCTCGACGGGAGCGCCGCCGCGCTTCCCAAGCGGCGCACTAGCGCAGTGCGCCACCGGGCTGGCCCAAAAGTGATGAATCTTTAAGGAGGTTCATGGAAAAGATGAAAAAAAAAAAAAACTCTCACAAGTACAGGTTTCTGATAAGCTTAGATCATACCATATTGTACTAGGTAAGAATTTCTGAAACTCTAATGAAGAAACTGACAGGCTTATAAAACTGCTAACCAACATCAATCAGGACAAGAATTAATTAAATACCAAATACTTTAACATATTTTTATGTTAAGTCAGCCTGTACTGAAATTGATCAGATATGCAGTTTGACTGAACTCCATAACGTAAGTCAAATTACCTGTGATAATTCATTTAATAAACAGTGCTATGCACCTGAATTGGAGAAACAAAATTGGTACTTAAGAGGATATAAATCTAATGTTAAATGTGTACTCATGAAAAGACTGGGTGGCCACCTCATCCTTCCTTAGTTCTTAAAGCCTCATTATTTTTTTTTTTTTTTTCCTTTTTTGTCTCTTTTTCGTGTCCGGCAATGGGATCACAACCCTCGGCGTTGCACCCGCACCTCACTCAGCCAGTAAGCGGGAACCGGTCTGTATGTGGGATCCGAACCCTCGGTGGGAGCGCCACCGCGCTCCCAAGCGGCACACTGTAGCAGTGCGCCACCGGGCCGGCCCCAAAGCCTCATTATTAAAAGCTCTGCACTCCGTGATTTGTCACAGAAGAGATAAAATGATCCAAAGTATGGGAGGAAAATTGGCATGGTGACTTTTCTAAAACTGATAAAATTGTTCATTACTACTGTTTGGTTTGTCGAACTTATAATCCTGGGAAGACAATCAAATCTTCATGTACATTTCTGCTACCTGATAGGCTATTTGAACATTTATAAAATGATTTCACTCAGTTGCCATTTTCAGTGCATATCTCCTGGTTGTATAAAAGCTTTCCCATGCAGGAAGGCAAATGCTATAACAGTAGTTAAAAGATAATCTAATATGGGACATTCCTGGAGAAATCTCGGGTGATAAAAGTACTTGTTTCACTGGACAAGTTATAAAACAGTTAAATATGGTATTATAGATAAATAGCATTAGGCAAATCTAACTAAATCAACTGGATTGCATTGGTCAAAGGTATTGCACATTGACAACAATCAAATTTACTTTCAGTGGGAATCATAAGTTGACCCCTTATAAAATAATCCCTGGAAGTCTTACACCCCTAATCTCGTGCACCTTCTGTTCTACTAAACTCTGGTATGACTAAATGCTGTAAGGCTTTAAGGCATTATGCCAAAGTCATTTTTACCAAGTAGAGGAAGCTTTTTATGATCCACTGACTAAGTACAATCAAACCCTTGTGGTCAAGAGCCTGGAGACTGGATTGTCTGGAAACAACATGAGAGAAAGACTGCCCTGCCACCCACACTGCAGCAAAACTTTGGCACCTTGAACCTTAGGTTCGCATCTCACAACTCAGGGGCTCCTCCAGACTTTTGGAACTGAGCATCTGTTGGAGACCTCTAGGTAAAGCTAACTATGGAATTGTCTCCCTAGAAGCAGACAGCATCCTAGAGGTGGGCAGCTTTCCCAAGATCATGGGTGAATACTTCTCTGCAATCGTGAAACTCTTCTCTTAATTTTTTCTTACCATGCCTACCTCTTTCACCTGGCAGGATAATGCCATAATTAAAATTTTACAATTAGTAGCTTCTGTGGGTAACTTAATGGAGTGTTGAATTTGTCATGCCAATCCCAGATCTTTGCATGACCTAGGGGATTCATTGGTTTACCCAATGGCTAACTTCGGCAATATTGCTAATTTATCTATTGTTTAAATTGTACTAATGGTAAGATTTCTGGATCTTGTGTTGACTTAACCCAGTAATGGGGTACAAGAATTAGGACCAACAAGTATATCGCAAAACAGGTTGGCATCAAAAGGCCAAACAGAATTTCTTGCAAACTGATTTATGTGACAGTGTACTATTGTGTGCTTTAAACCTGTAATAACTTTGCCTCACATTTTGGCAAGAAACTGCTAATTTCGTTATTCTAAGTAATGTATCCATAGACAGCAGAACTAGAAAAGGGACTTGTGTGCACCCATGGGGTATACTTTTATTTGTAAAGGATTTCACAGCCAACCTTATACATGGGTGTATTAGTCTGTTTTCTGTAGATGAAAACAGAATACCTGAAACTGGGTAATTTATAAAAAAAACAAAATTTGTTTGTTACAGTTTTAGAGGCTGGGAAGTACAAGGTCCAGAAAGTGTATCTGATGAGGGACTTCTTCTTGGTGGGAACTCTCTGCAGAGTCCCTGGGTAATGCAGGTTATCACATGGCAAGAACGGCAAGAGTGCTTCACATGCTCTCCTTATAAAGTCACTACTCCACAACCATGATAACCCAATAATCCACTAACCCATTAATGGGTTAATCCATTCATGAGGTCAGGGCACTTGAGATCCAGTCAACTCCTAAAGCTTTCAACACTGTCACATTGGGGATCAATCTTCCACATGAGCTTTAGAGGGGACAAACACTCGACCCATTTCAGTGGACATCATTTGTAAGGTTGGTGCTTTATTTCATGGCTTGGAGTAAATGTAAGTGAGGCAATGATTAGAAAATTGTCCCTTACAATAGGCTCCATAGCAGATTCTACTGCAAAGACTATGGTTGCACAACAGACTTCCTAAAATTCACTTGATAAAGTTGTACTAGACAATAGATTTGCTCTAGATTATCTACTGGCTGAACAGGGAAGAATCTGTGCAGTTGCTGACACTTCTTGTTGCACATGGAAAAAGACATAGGGCATTATAGATACTCAGTTACAGAGGATTAACAACTGCTTGGTTAAAATGGGCAGACTCTTCATCTAACTCATTTTTAGATCTATTTGATTTTGCTTTGTTTGGTTCATGGGGACCCTGGCTAAGGGTCATACTTCAAACTCTTGGTATTATCCTCTTGAGAGTCATAATAGTACCCTCTCTGGTGCACAGTTTTCTCTCAAAAGTTTTAAATGTTTGCATGTAGTCATCTGTAGAACATCAAATGGTCTCTCTTCAACTGGAATGGCCCAAAGTCAAAGAAATGTGTGATCATGAGGACACCGTAGCCTATGAATGATTTTTTTTTTTTAAAGATGACCAGTAAGGGGATCTTAACCCTTGACTTGGTGTTGTGAGCCCCACACTCCCCCAAGTGAGCCATGGGCCAGCCCCTATGAATGACGTTTTGAGACTGAGAACCCGAAGCAATGATAACTGAATGGCACTAATGTCCTAAATTTTGGTCACACTCTCACCTAGGTGATAACCTGACCCAAAGGGGGGAATTGTTAAACAGTTATGGGGGGCCATCGTTTTGGACTGAACTCCTGCACTAGTGCCCAACAGATCAGACTAAACCAAAATGGAGTCACCCATGTCAAGTGCCACATAATCAGGCTGAAATTTTAAGAAAGTAGATAGATCCCCAAACAGACCAGTTTTTCTTACTCCTTACAGGAGATTCTAGCATAAGGAAGTCCCTCTGCTCCTCTCTAACCAAGTTTTTTCCTATCGTTCTGTTTTCCTTCATCTCACCTTATGAAATCCACTGTTCTGCTATTTTGCAGTAGGATTTGAGATCAAATAAGTCCATTTACAATGGTGACAGTGATGTCAGTGCTTAAACTTTTGGTCAACCTTTCAAAATTGAGAGATTGACCAAAAGGGGGAATTGTTAAATTAAGTTTGGCATAGAGGTTTCTACAGACATAGTGAACTTTAACTTAACTTGATGTGCAAACAGATTTTAACCTACTCTTGTAACAAGTGACTGAGTCTCAGGCAGCCAACCGTTCAAAGCAGGTTCAAATAAGGCAAATGCCCTACTGTGACCTATCAACTGTTTCTGTACGTCACTTCCATTTTCTGTACATTACTTTCCTTTTTCTGTCCATAAATTTTATCCAGCCATGTGGCAGCCCTGGAGCTGCTTTGAACCTATTCTAGATCTGGGGGCTGCCCGATCTGTGAATCATTCATTGCTCAATTAAACTCTGTTAAATTTAATTCGTCTAAATTTTTTCTTTTAACATATTTAAGACTTTCTCTAGGTTAAACCTTTAAAATAGTTTCCTAAACATCAGCAATTGTTTGATAATGAACATAAGGGCTTAAGTCTCTTTAGTCTCTAAGTATCTTCAGTTTTGAATATATATGCATAGCTACTCTTTTGGAAATGTATTTCTATTTCAAATAACCTGCAATTGTGAATCTCTTTCAAGGAAAAAAGTGAACAAATTTCCATTTTACTATTAGAAAATTTATGATTCATGAACTAAAAAATCAAATGGCAATAATTTGAACAAATACATTAAATTGAGAAGCAATTTTTTAAAAATAACTATTTTCCACTTAATCTAAGCCTCTTGAGATTCTTCATTGCTTGGACCAGGGACTTCCTATAGGAGTACTGGTTTTATAATATGTTAGAAAACATTGTAAAAGACTTTGAAATGAACAAATATTTTACTAGGTGTTCTTTCAACAGAATGTTGTACTTTAGTATACCCTCCAGAGTTGTCTGGTTCCATAAAGGTCTGTGCTTCATTGTCTTTGACCTATTTTATAACTCTGTAAATTGAAAAAAAACCTGATAATAATGCAAATGATTTTGTCCAGCGGAAATGTAAATGATTTTCATCTATCCTGTAAGGGCCTCTGTTGCATCATTAATAGATTTAAATTCATTTCAGCATTCCTGATTGCCTATTGTATCAGAGGTCCTCAAGACCACTTTCAGGCTTGATAATTTTATTATACTCATGGTTATGTTTTGTTGTAGTGAAAGACTACAGATTAGAATCAGCAAAAAGAAAGGGTGGATAAACTTCCACCAGTTGTTCTCTCCCAGGGTAGTTGCGTGGGTAGCACTTAATTCTCCCAGCAAGAATGTATGACACAAGTGCAAATTTTGCCAACCTGGGAAGCTCACCCGAGCCTTGGTGTCCAGGGTTTCTTACTGGGGGTCAGTTACATAGGCAGGCAGTGCCTGTGCATCAACATTAGTCTGCAGTCCCCAGAGGTCAAACTGATAAAGTGTGGTCTAACACCCCAGACATGCAAAACCACTCAGAGCAGGAAGGATACTTCAAGGGCTCAGAGGTCATCTCCAGAATGTCAGTCAAGAAGAAGAAGTCCTTTCTTTGGAATGTACAAGGTTAGATTAACTCAAGACTACTGAGTTAACCCTTTCCTGGATACCTATACACATACATAATGTTTGTCCTTTAGATTCTCCATTGAATTAGGTGTTGCTGTTGTTTTCATCTTCCTAGTTGCTTTATTAATAGGCTAAATAAAATCTCTGATACATTTATGTTTGCATAAGAGTCATGATTTTACCTTTTTTTTTTTTTTTAAAAAAGTAAGCATAAGCAAATACATGAGGATAAACATGACTAAAACTTTTGTTTTTGCTTGCTTGTTTCTCTTTCCTTCCTTCCCCTCTGTAAATTTGTGTATATTTGCCAATAGGGGAATATGGAAACACTGAAACTTAGCATATGTCCTTACTTCACATTTCCCTTATCAATGTGAAAAGTTATCTGGGACTAATTATGTGTTCAGCCTGTCTATACCGAATTATAGTTTAGAGAGATCATTCGTAGATTCTGCCTCATCTATCTTTCCCTCCATTCTACTGAGACAGGCAGGTACTGGGTCACATTTTGCAGATTATAAAATCAAGGCTCAGATTTCCACAACGATGTGGCCAGACTTCTGCTTGGAGATCTTGACTCACATACCCAACAGCCTGCAGATGTTTCTACTTGAATGTCCTGCAGACATAACAGATTTAATGTGCAAAACTGAAGCTTTCCTCTTTCTCTGTCCCCCTCCCCAGTTTCTTTCTGCTCCAGTTTCTATCATTCATCGAATAGCACTTCCATCTAGCCAGTTATCCAAGCCATAAACTTGGAGGATTCCTTGACTACTATTTTCTTTTCTCTCATTTCCCACATCCAATCGGTCACCAAGTTATTTGTGCTCTGTCTTTACAATATATCTCTAATCTGTCTCTTTTCTATCTCCACTATGTCCTAGAAGCCCAGGCCTCCTGCAGCTTTTCTTACCTTTTACCTTTAATCTATTTCCCCATGTAGCCAGAGTGATCATTTATTAAAAATAAATCTCATCATTATACTTAAAATCTCTTCAATGCCACAATAACTTACTTCCTAACATGCTCAAAAGTCTCTTTGTGGTCTGGCCCTGTTTACCTCTCCAAGCCCCAGTCTCTTTTTGCCTGCCATGTTCCAGCCCCACGAACCTCTCTGCTCCTCAAACATGCCAAGCCTGTTTCTGCTTTAAAGCCTTTGCCATGCTGTTTTCTCTGATTGATGTATTCCTCCCCCTGCTCTTTGTCCCCCAGTTACCTGGCTAACTCATGTATATTCTTCAGTTTGAATGTCACTTGGCTCTGAGAGGCTTTCCTTAAAACCTCCAGTTCCGTGCAGGTTCTTTCTGCCATGTTCTGATTATGGTACACACTGTCCTTTTCCTTGTGTTACTTATCATTGTAACTGGACATCTACTTTTTTTTTTTCATGTCCCAATAGCTCCATGCAGGCAGAGATTATGTCTGATTTGTCCACAACTATATCTCAGCAACTATCGAGTTAGGAAAGGGCTTGGCATATAGGTACTCAACACGTGCTTTTGGGGGGAGTGAAAGCAAAGCAAATCCCAGAACTTCTAATTCCGAATTCAGGGACTTTCCCTGATGTTAGACTGCATCTCTAGGGAGACGTCTGAACATTTTTACTATTTATTTTTCAGTTTCCCTTTTGTAAATTTAATTTTTTACTACACAAGTAAAGCGTGATTAACCCTTTCATCATTAATGTTTTCAAGAGTTGCATTAAAGGTTTGAAAATGACTGTGCCCTGAGGGGTTGTTAAGTCGGTAAAAGGAGTGTGAGGCTCTTATTCTTAAAGCATTAAATCCGGGGCCGGACCGGTGGCACACTGCTACAGTGCGCCGCTTGGGAACGTGGCGGCGCTCCTGCTGAGGGTTCGGATCCCACATACAGACCGGCTGCTCACTGGCTGAGCGAGGTGCGGACGCGACACCGAGGGTTGCGATCCCGTTGCTGGTCCCGGTCCGGTACGGGCGTGACACTGAGGGTTGCGATCCGTTGCCGGTCACGAAAAAAGACAAAAAGGAAAAAAAAAAAAAGAGCATTAAATCCTAGTCCATGTGGGACATTTCCATTCTCCATACAGCCCTTAGCACACTCTATTTTCTTTCTTTATTGTCTCGATGAAGTCTATTTTTCAAAGACCTGCCTATATGCCTTTCCACCAGAATCCACACAAAACAATTTCCTTCTTTTCAAATTACTTTTAGTTGGGGGTTGAAGAGGACCATTTTTTTCTCTAACTCATGGTGTATTATAAAATTTAGATATAGAAGTGCTCTGGATTGAATGTCTTCCCAAAACTCATTGAAGCTTGACCGCCATTGTAACAGTGCTGAGAGGGTGGAAATCTGATTATGGTATTTGAGAGGTTGGGCCTTTAAAAGTTGACTAGATTGTGAGGACTGTGCCCTCTGAATGGATTGATCCATTCACGAAGTAATGGGTGTGGTTCTGATGGCTTTATAAGAAGATCGAGCAAGGAGGTGAGCTCTTTCTCGCCCATTTTTCTTGCCACGTGACACTGTGTGTCACTGTAGAGTCACCACAAAGAAGGTCCTCATCAGATGTGTTCCCTGGACCTTGGACTTCCAAGCCTCCAAACTGTAAGAAATAAATTTCATTTCTTTATAAATTACCCAGTTTCAGGTATTCTGTTATAAGCAACAGAAATGGACTAATACAGCAAGAGATGCAGAGAGTAGCTCTCACATAGAGGAGGCACTCAGTAATTGTCAGAACTACCATTTAATGGGAGGAGGCTTATCTGTAAATGCATGTGTCATCTTTAACCCTCATAATGACCTTGGAATGGAGGTGGTATGTCCATTTTTATTAGTTATCTACTGCTGTATAAAAAACCCCCAAAACGTAGCAGCTTAAGACAGCATGCATTTATTTAACTCACAGCTCCTGTGGGTCAGAAATGCAGGCCTGGCTTAGCTGGGTCACAGGACCAGCTTCAGGGTCTTCCACAAGGCTGCACTCGAGGTATTGGCTGATGCTGCAGTCACCTTAAATCCCGGATAAAGAAGAATTTACTTCCAAGCTTCCAGAAAACTGTACTTCCATCTCACAAGATTGTTGGCAGGCCTGAGATCCTCTCTGGCTATTGGTCAGAGATATCAGTGTGTGAGATAGATAGATAGATAGATAGATAGATAGATAGATAGATGATAGAGATGAGAGAGAGAGAGAGAGGGAAGGAGGGAGAGAGAGAGAGAGAAGCACTAGAGTTAAGAGAGTTAGAGGAAAGCACTGGGAGTTATGGTCCTTGTGTAATCTAATCTTGCAGGTGATGGCCCATCACTTTTGCCTTATTCTATTCATTAGAAGCAACGCACTAGGTTCCACCAACCCACAAGGGGAGAGGATTACACAAGGACATGAATACCAGGAAGCCCTCCCTCATCAGGGGCTGTCATAGAGGCTGCCCACCACAGCCTTGTACAGGGAAAAAGAAAAGAGACACAGATGAATTAGTTAATGGTGAGGCTGGGATTCAAACCTAAGTCTGTCTGATCCAGAACCCACATTCTTTCTACTGCATTTTGAAGCCTTATGATGTTCAACAATGATTGTTGCTGAATATGATTTTGACATCACAAATTGGTACCATAAGGGGCTGGCCCGGTGGTGCACTGCTACAGTGCGCCGCTTGGGAGCATGGCGGCGCTCCCGCCGAGGGTTCGGATCCCACATACAGACCGGCCGCTCACTGGCTGAGTGAGGTGTGGGAGCAACACCGAGGGTTGCAATCCCGTTGCCAGTCCCGGTCCGGTACGGGCGCGATCCCGTTGCCGGTCCCGGTCCGGTACGGGCACGACACTGAGGGTTGTGATCTGTTGCCGGTCAGGAAAAAAGACAAAAAGGAAAAAAAAAATATTTGAGAATATATGCTATTTAAAATGTGTGGATTCTGCATTCTTGGAGCTTCTTTGAATTTATTGCAGGTTACAGAATATAACTCCCCATGAAACTTAGAGAACACCTTGCTCCTCATAATAACCCTTCAAAGGTGTTTTCTCAATGTCAAACTGAAAAGAAACGCTCTTATCAGATCCACTAAATGCTTCTAGATTACAGAAATAGAAGAAAGGACAAGTATTTCATGCTAATCTCCTATTTAAATCTCATCTGGAAGAGACAGCTTATGTGTAAGTGAAAGGAAAATTAGTGCCTTTTTCTGATAAGTGCCAAAGTACATGAGCCCTTTGTTAGCATAAAGACCAGGGAAACGAGATAACCACAGCCAGCCTGATGGCAGGTAACCAGCCCTGTGTCATTTGGCTTTCTTTGAAATTTCCTTTTACGTAACTGCTTTATGAAAATACCCTTGCAACTGTGTGACTGAATTGTCAGTGCCTTTTTTTTCTTGGACATGAATGACTTCTCATTCATGTGACAGTCATAAGCAATAAGGGAACACGCTATGCATACTTAACTCTCTTGAGGGCACTTTACTGAATAGCTCTACAGATCATGGTTAAGTTACATCTTTTCTTCTTCCCCCCAGTAACACTTATTCAGTGGTTATATGTGATGCAATCAGCTGATGGTCCATAGGGCTTTCATAGTTCTCAGTGTTGACCCTAAAATAATATATTTCACCAAAAGTCCAGAGCTCCTCTACTGGCCAGTTTTCAGAGGACATCAGCAGTACCGGAAAACCATGGTGTCTAACCTCCTAATCTAGAAGGCACACACTGGGTTTGTTGAGAAACCTGGGCACTGGGCTAACAAAGTATTTACATCCCTCATGGAAACTGCCTGAATAGAATCAAAGAACTTTAGAGCTGAAAGGGAGTTTAGAGGTACAGTCAAAAATGTGCTTATAAAAAGATAATCTAATTAATCCTGTAGTATTTACCTGAATCATCATTCTGTTGAATAATAGGGGAGCCCAATTGGACTCAGCAGAATTCTTAGTTGTGGTTACAGAAATGACTCTTGGGTGATTCAGGCAGAAGGGAATTTAGGCAGAAAGAAGATATTGGGCAGCCCACATCTTTATAGAATTCAGGCATAAAGAAAATATTGGGCATCCCAGATCTTTAGAGAGGCCAGGATCAGAGAGGGGTAGGAAGCAGGGGATGCTGGGCAGCCGACAGCACCACATTTCACAACCAGTCCTCTGAGGTTATAGACTGCTGGGTCCTGTGGGGTGAATGATACTGGTGGCACCATTACCCTTGGAAAATGTGTGTTTCAGTCAAGGCTGCCTCTGCCACCAACATGATGGATTACAAGGTGTATTAGTCCATTTTACATTACTGTAACAGAAATACCTGAAACTGGGTAATTTATAAACAGCAGAAGTTTATTTGGCTCACAATTCTGGGACAGCGGCAACTGACATGGGCCTCAGGCTGCTTCTACTCATGGCGGAAGGTGGCAGGCAGCCGGCGGGTACAAGCAGATCACACAGTGAGAGGAAGCAAGAGAGAGAGAAGGAAGGTGTCAGGGTCTATTAAACAACCAGCTCTTGTGGGAACTAATAGAGCAAGATCTCACTCAGCACCCCCAACCCAAGGGAGAGCATTAATCCATTCATGAGGGATCCACCTCCATGACTCAATCAGTTTCCAACACTGCCACATTGGGGATCAAATTTCCATGTGAGTTTTGGAGGGGACAGCACATCCAAACTCCATCACCAGGACTTCTGATTGTCAGTGCCATGATGTCCCAAATTGAAAGGTGTGGCTGACTGGCAGATCAGTTTACAAGTGCCCAGGGAAGTGAATATCTAGCTTTAAACAAAGGGACATTGTTTAAACATATGAAGGAGATTAGATGATTGGAAATCAAAAAACTGATAAATATCCACTATATCAAGTTTCTTTCTTTTTTAAAAAATATTTATTTATTTGTATATTTATTATTAAAGAATGTAATCATTTTTTGTGACCTTTTACCAATTTCCCACTAACCCTCTCTCCCCTTTTCCCACCTCTGGTGGCCTCAGTTCCATTCTCTCCTTTTGAAAGTTCAACAAATTGCTATGATTGTTGTATCTTTCTTCTTTTTTTGTTTTAGCTCCCACTTATGAGTGAGGACATACGGTATTTCTCTTTCTGTTCTTGGCTCATTTCACTTAACATAATTTTTTCTAAGTTCATCCATGTTACTGCAAATGGCAGAATTTCATTCCTTTTTATGGCAGAGTAGTATTCCATTGTGTATACCACATTTTTCTTATGCAGTCATCCATTGATGGACATTTAGGTTGGCACCAGCTCTTAGCTTTTGTAAATAGAGCTGTGGTAAACATGGGAGTGCAGGTGTCCCTTTGACAAGATGATTTACATTCCTTTGTATATACCCAGAAGTGGGATTGATGGATCCTATTGTAGTTCCATATGTAGTTGTTTGAGGAACCTCCATACTGTTTTCCATAACAGCTGCACTAGTTTACAGTCCCACCAACAGTGTAGAAGGGTTCCCCCTTCTCCATATCCTAGCCAGCATTTGTTATTCTCTCTCTTTTTCATAATGGCTAGTCTAACTGGTGTGAGATGATATCTCAGTGTGGTTTTGACTTGCCTTTCCTTTATGCTTAGTGATGCTGAGCATTTTTTCATGTGTCTGTTGGCCATTTTTATATCTTCCATTGAGAAATGCCTATCAGCTCCTTTGCCCATTTTTTAATTGTTATTTTTTTTAATGTTAAAGTTTTTTGAGTTCCTTGTATATTCTGGATATTAATCCCTTGTTGTATGCATAGCTCATGAATATTTTCTCCCATTCTGTAGGTTGTCTTTTTACTCTGCTAACTGTTTCCTTTGCTGTGCAGAAGCTTTTTAGTTTGATATAATCCCATTTGGTTCATTTTTTCTTTTGTTGCCTGTGCTTTTGGGGTTGTATCCATAAAGTCTTTGTGCAGACCTACTTCCTGAAGTGTTTCCCCTATGTTTTCTATTAGTAGTTCTATAGTTTTGGATCTTATATATAAGTCTTTAATCTATTTTAAGTTGATTTTGGTATATGGATTTAGGTACAGGTCTAGTTTCATTCTTCTACATATGGAAGTCCAGTTTTCCCAGAACCACTTATTGAAGAGGCTGTCCTTTCTCCAATGTATTCTCCTGTTGCCCATATCAAATATCAGTTGACTTTAAGTATGTGGGTTGATTTCTGGGTTCTTTATTCTGTTCCATTGGTTTGAATGTCTGTTTTTATGCCAGTACCATGTTGTTTGGTTGCTATAGCTTTGTAGTATAATCTGAATTCAGGTAATGTAATGCCTCTGGCTTCATTTTTTTTCTCTCAGGATCACTTTGGCTATTCATGGTTTTTTGGATTACTTTTTCTATTCCTGTGAAGAATGTCATTGGTATTTTGATGGGGACTGCATTGAATCTGTAGATTAGTTTGAGTAGTATGAACATTTTCATAATGTTAATTATTTCAATCAAAAGCACAGAACATCTTTCCATCTTTTTATACCCTCTTTAATTTCTTTCAGTAGTGACTCATAGTTCTCATTTTAGAGATCTTTCACTTCCTCAGTTCAATTTAATCCTAGGTATTTTATTTTTTTGATGTCTATTGTAAATGGGTTTGCTTTCTTGATTTCTTTTTCTGCTAGTTCATTATTGCAGAGTAAAAACACTACTGATTTTTGCATGTTGATTTTGTATCCTGCAACTTCACTGAAATTGCTTATCAGCTCCAGGAGTATTTTGGTAGTCTTTAGGTTTTTCTATATATAGAATCATGTCATCTGCAAAACAGACAGTCTGACTTCATCTTTTCCAATCTGGATGCCCTTTATTTCTTTCTCTTGACTGATTGCTCTGGCTAGTACTTCCAATACTATGTTAAATGAGAGTGGTGAGAGTGAGCATCCTGTCTTGTTTCTGTTCTAATGGGAAAAACTTTCACCTTTTCCCCATTCAGCATGATATACTATGTTAAATGAGAGTGGTGAGAGTGAGCATCCTGTCTTGTTTCTGTTCTAATGGGAAAAACTTTCACCTTTTCCCCATTCAGCATGATGTTGGCACTGGGTTTGTCATATATGGCTTTTATTGTGTTGAGATACTTTCCTTCTATACCTAATTTGTTGAGTGTCTTTATGATGAAGGGATATTGAATTTTGTCAAATGGTTTTTCTGTGTCTATTGAGATAATCATATGGTTTTTGTCTTTGATTTTGTTGATGTAGTGTATCACATTTATTGACATTCATATATTGAACCATTTCTGCATCCTGGGATGAATCCCACTTGATCATGGTGTATAATTTTTTTTGATGTGTTGCTGTATTCTGTTTGCTAAAATTTTGTTGAGAACTTTTTGCATCTATATTTGCCAGAGATATTGGCCTGTAGTTTTACTTTTTTGTTGTATCTTTGTGTGGTTTTGATATTTGGGTGGTGCTGGCCTCATAAAAATGATTTTGGTAGAATGGCCCCAGTTTCAATTTTTTGGAATAGTTTAAAGAGAATTGGTATTAATTCCTCCTTAAAAGTTTCGTAGAATTCATCAGTAA
>NW_007736268.1:45280-48481 GCF_000696425.1 Galeopterus variegatus | reverse complement strand
CCATTTGCATGGTATTTCTTTTTCAATCCCTTCATTATTAGTTAGTGTGTGTCTCTACAGGCAAGGTGAGTCTCTTGAAGACAGCATATAGTTGGGTCTAGCTTTTAAATCCAAGCAGTCAGTCTGTATCTTTTGAGTGAGGAGTTTAATCCATTTACATTTAGAGTTGCTATTGAATGGTATTGACTTACTCCTGACATTTTATCTGTTTGTGTTTTGGTGTTTTAAATATTTTTTTTATTGTTTGTCTTTGATGCATGTTGATTTCTTGAGGTGGTAAAATTTAGTTTCTCTTTCTCATTTGCATTTTTGTTTTACCAGTGGGTTTTTTTCTTTCCTGTGTATTTGTGGTTGCGGTTTTTAATTTTTGGATTCCAGATGCAGGACTCTCTTATGGATTTCTTGCAAGGCCAGCTGTGTGGTGGTGAACTCCTGCAGTTTCTGTTTGTCTGGGAAATACACTATTTCTCCGTTATTTATAAAGGATAGCCTTACTTGGTATAATATTCTTGGCTGGCAATTTTTTTCTTTTAGTATTTTGAATATATTATTCCATTTTCTTCTGGCCTGTAGAATTTGTTAAGACATCTGCTATTACTCTGTTGGGGACTCCCTTATAGGTGACTTGATGTTTTTCTCTTGCTGCATTTAGAATTCTCTCTTGTCTTTGAGCTTTGACAGTTTGACTATAATGTCTTGGAGAGAATATTTTTGGCCTGAATTTGTTTGATGATCTTTGGTTTTCCTGGATCTGAAGATCAATTCCTTTCTCTATACCTGAGAAGTTTTTCATTATTATTTCATTGAATAGGTTTTCAATGCCTTTTTCTTTCTCCTTCCCATGATTCAGATGTTTGTGAACTTAAGGTCGTCTGCTAGCTCTCTTAGATTTTCTTCATATTTTAAAATTCCATTTACCTTTTTTTTTGGTCTGATTGGGTTATTTTTTTTTTTTGTCTTTTGTCTTTTTCCGTGTCCGGCAACGGATCGCAACCCTCAGTNAGTGCTAATTATTGTTTTAATCTCGTTGCTTGTTTTTGGTCTGTTCAGGTTTTCTATTTCTTTGATTCAGTCTTGGTCATTTGTATATGTCCAGAAATTTATCCATTTTCTCTAGGGAAATCAACTTTTACAAAATTTTTGAGATTTGATTTGTTGCCTAACATGTGATCTATCCTGGAAAATGTTTCACATGTTGATGAGTAGAATGTATGTTATGTAGCTGTTGGATGAGATGTTCTGTAGATGTCTTTCACATCTAATTCATCTAAAGTGTAGTTAAAATCCTGTTTCTCTGTTGATTTGTTGCCTAGATGATCTGTCCAGTTCTAAGAGAGGGGTGTTCAGGTCCCCTACTATTATCATATTGGGGTCCATGTCTTTCTTTAGGCCTAATAGTGTTTACTTTATATATCTGGATGCTCCAGTGTTGAGTGCATATATATTTATGATTGTTTCATCTTCTTGCTGGATAGGTCCCTTTATCATTATATAGTGGCTTCTTTGTCTCTTTTTATGGTTTTTGGTTTAAAGTCTGTTTTATCTGATATGAAAATCACTATTCCTGCTCATCTGACATAGGAATAGCTATTCCTGCTCATTTTTGGTTTCCATTTGCATGGTATTTCTTTTTCAATCCCTTCATTATTAGTTAGTGTGTGTCTCTACAGGNGTGGCTTTTAGCATTAAAAAGTGTCCTCGTCACATGTAGTGCTTCTAGCAAATTCTACTTTGTTTTAGATCAGGAGTGCAATCCCCACTCTCTTATGGTTTTCATTTGTCTGGTATACCATTGCCCGTCATTTTACCTTTAGCCTTTCTGAATCACTTTGGTTTAGATGCCCCACTTGTGTATAGTATTTAGGTGGATCTTTCATTGTAAGGAAAATTGAAAATCTTTTTATCTTTTAATAGGTAAGTTAAATCCTTTTATAGTTATTGATCGGACTTACATGTTTGAACTCAACTCCATCCTATTATTTATAATACCTATATATTATGCTATATTTTCTATATTTCTCTCTCTGCATATTTTCTTTGCTGTTTTACTTTTATTTATTAATTTTGAAAGGAAGGTTCATATATATATGGTTACCTTTTTTAAATGCCTTGTCTCTTGTTTTCTCATTTAGCTTTTCACCATCTGGTTTGTCAGTTTTTGGGTTTTTTATTTTTTCTTTATTTTTTTTGTCTTTTGTCTTTTTCCGTGTCCAGCAATGGATCGCAACCCTCAGTGTTNTATATATATATATATATACACACACACACACATATATATGGTTACCTTTTTTAAATGCCTTGTCTCTTGTTTTGTCATTTAGCTTTTCACCATCTGGTTTGTCAGTTTTTGGGTTTTTAAAAATTTTTTATTGAATCCGAATTGATTATATGTATATTTGGGGTTCAATATTGAGAGATGTTGATCAAATCAATATTACTAGCATATATATTATTACAAATCATACTTATCCTTTATGCCCCTTGTCCAATCTCACCCCATCCCCCTCACTTTTCCCCTCCCCCCTCTAATTACCTGAGATTTCTTCTCTCTTTGTGAAAGAATAATAGTTACTCTGTTGATTTGTTGCCTAGAGGATCTGTCCAACGCTGAGAGATGTGATCAGGTCCCCCAATATTATCACGTAATAACTTCGTATAGCATACATTATACGAAGTTATACGATTGCAGTTCTTTGTATCGTTTAAAATCCTCGAGTTCCACAGTTGAAATTTTATTATAATCTAAATGAAGTTCCAATAAAGTTGAAGGTAGTTCTAATAAGAATAGAAAGATGTATGTTAGACCAAGGAAGACCAAGCCCCATTGAGTTTTTATTTACTTGTCAAATTTCACGTTATGAATTTAGGCAATTTTTAGGTATCTATTTTTTTTTTTTGTCCTTTGTGAGACCATCCGCAACGCGCTCAGCCAGTGAGCGCTGTGAGCACACCGGTCATCCCTATATAGGATCAGAACCCGCGGCGGGAGCGCTGCTGCACTCCCAGCGCTGCACTCTCCCGAGTGCGCCACGGGCTCAGCCCTAGGTATCTGCTTTTATTATTTATTTTATTATTTTTTTTTTCCTTTTTGTCTTTTTTCATGTCCGGCAACAGGATCGCAACCCTCGGTGCCGTGCCCGCACCTCGCTCAGCCAGTGAGCGGGAACCGGTCTGTATGTGGGATCTGAACCCTCGGCAGGA
>NW_007736268.1:42169-44292 GCF_000696425.1 Galeopterus variegatus | reverse complement strand
CGAACCCTCGGGCGGGAGCGCTGCCACGCTTCCCAAGCGGCGCACTATCCAGTGCGCCACCGGGCCGGCCCAGTTTTTGGGTTTTTAAAAATTTTTTATTGAATCCGAATTGATTATATGTATATTTGGGGTTCAACATTGAGAGATGTTGATCAAATCAATATTACTAGCATATATATTATTACAAATCATACTTATCCTTTATGCCCCTTGTCCAATCTCACCCCATCCCCCTCACTTTTCCCCTCCCCCCTCTAATTACCTGAGATTTCTTCTCTCTTTGTGAAAGAATAATAGTTACTCTGTTGATTTGTTGCCTAGAGGATCTGTCCAACGCTGAGAGATGTGATCAGGTCCCCCAATATTATCACAGAGCAGATGTTTCTTCTGTCACTCTGGAATGGGCTTTGTGGAGAGAGACATCCTCTTCTTTTCTTTATCTCTGCTGGTGACTCTCCTTGTGTCAATGCACTCCAGTGGCTGGCAGACAATCTGCATGGTGGTTGTGGCATCTAGCTGCTTTTGTGGCAGCCATCATTATTGTGGTGGCTGTGGTGGGCCACCCACATGGAGGAGATCTTTTTGGCATGCTCCTTGGTGCTGTTGGTGTTCCTGTTTGTGGGGGGGTCTGGTCCCCAGCTCCATCCCTTGGGTCCCTGGGTGGGCCCTGAGGCACTGGCATGGTGTGCCTGGTTGAGGGGAGTGGGTCCTGGTCCCCAGATCCATCCCTCAGGTCCTTGGGTGGGCCCTGAGGCACTGGCACTACATGCCTGGCTGTGGGAGGGGGGTATGGTCCCCAGCTCTGTGCCTCATATCCCTGGGTGGACCTGAGGTGCTGGTGGTGTGTCAGAGCTGGAACTAATTTTTTTGTCCTTTGCTTACCTCTAAAGTGGGGGAACTTCCTGTTGGGACCAGTACTTGAGCTCTGTGGTTTAGCTAAATTGCTGCTTTGCTGCTTCTTCCCTAGGGAAGGCTTTCTGTGTAGCACAGGTTATAATGGTTGACTTTATAGGTACTTCCAGCTCTCCAGAGACTTGGTGCACCTGGGTTGTGTAGTAACTCTGATCTGAGCCTGAGTCTTTTCATCAAATTGCACCTTATGCAATTCTATATTCCTGACCAGTCTCCTCTGAGTGGTCCTATGCTGATCAGCTGTCCTTGCTGTGCCCCGGTGTTCCCCTGGTGAGCCCATCTCTTCCACTCCCCATGCTGCAAACAATTCCCATGGGATGGGCCTTGAACCAGTCCCTTGTCATCACTCACCAGCCTATGAGTGGCTCCAGTTTTTCAGTTGTTGTGGCTCCTTGCTCCTATGTGTGTCCACAGGAACCCTGTTAGTAGTCCTGCTGGCCTGGGGGCCACCAAAGCCCTCTTCTCCCCTGCAGCCTCCAAGCAACTCCATCTGAAGGGCACAGCTGTGGCTTTTGCTGGCTCCTGCTCTGTGTGCTCAGCAGTTCCAGCCTTAAAGTGGCCACAGCACGAAATGGTCCGAGCAGTTTTTTGTTTCACTCATTGTGGCTACTCCCACCTTCATGCACTCCGTAGGTCTCTCCTCCTCTTCCCCTGAGCTCTAGTGGCCCCAGGTTGGCTGTTGTTACTTTTCTATATAATTGTAAATTGGTTGATTTCTGGGAGAGAGTGACACTGGGGACCATCTATTCTGCCATCTTGACTAGAACTTTTGAAGTTATTAATCTCTGTAAATTTCCTACTTCATATCCTGGATTTTTTTTTTCTCATTTTGTTATGTTGTCTGAGTCTTCTCATATCTCACTTAGTTTCCTAATGATTGTTGCTCAGAATTCCTTTTCAATAATTTCTTTTTTTTTTTTTTAATTTTTATTTTGTCAATATACAATGTATATGATTATTATGGCCCTTCACCGACACCTCCCGCCCTCCTCCCTCTCTCCCCTCCCCCCCAAGAATGTCCTTTCCGTTTGCTTGTTGTAACAACTTCAAAAAAAGTATAGTTGTTATATCTTCTTCCCCCCCCCACCCCCCCCGGTTTTTTTTTGTGTATGTTTGTGGGTAAATTAATTTGTTTATTTTTTTATTTTTTTTTAGCTCCCACCAATAAGTGAGAACATGTGGTATTTCTTTTTCTCTGCTTGACTCGTTTC
>NW_007736268.1:37136-41235 GCF_000696425.1 Galeopterus variegatus | reverse complement strand
GTATACCTTCGACTTGATGATTTCCATTCCTTTGGATATATTCCCAGCAGTGGGATAGCTGGGTCGTATGGTAGATCTATCTTCAGCTGTTTGAGGAACCTCCAAACCATTTTCCACTCTGGTTTCTCTTCAGATCGCATAAATCTTTCGCCTTTTCAATAATTTCAAGAATTTCTTGCTCTATGGGGTCTGGTGCTTGAGAATTACTGTATTCCTTTGGTGGTGTCATATTTACTTGGTTTTTGTATTTCTAGTATCTCTCTGTTGATGTCTGGTCATCTGGCAGAGCAGTTGCGTCTTCTATTATTCTGGAGTGGGCTTTGAAGAGAGAGACTTTCTCTTCTTTTTCTGGTCTCTGCTGGTGACTCCCCTTTTGTTAATGCAGTTAAGTGGTTGGTGGGCCACCTGCATGGTGAGTGTGGCTGCTGCTGTGGTGGGAAGACACTCTTATGGCAGCAGTGTCTGTGGTGGTGGCTGTAGTGGAACTACCCACACAGAACTAATGTTTCCATTGTGCTCCTGCCTTCTGAGTGGTGGGGTCTGCCTACCCAGATCATGTTTCTTGTCTTGCAGTTTGCCAGAGTGTAAGAAGGTCCATTTCATAGTTTTATAGTAATTCATTCAACAAAAATTTATTGAGCAACTGGAGGGTTCAGGGACTGTAACCATGAATTAGTTAATTCCTATTATCCATTAATTAGTTAATTCCTTCAGGATTTCACAGGTGTTCAGCTCCAAAAAGAGAAAAATTATAATAAAACAGGAAGAATGCAGTAATACAGGTGTCAGGGGTTAGGACTTCAATGTATCTTTCTGGGGGACACAATTCAATCTGTAATAGGCTGCTAACATTTATTAACATTAATTTTTCTTCTTATGTTTTCTTAGGGGTTTGAGTCTGTGCCATCATTTATAAAAAATATGTGAAAAGTAGCCATAAAATACGATTATCTTTGTACTCAAAAAAAAATTAAGTGAACCCTTGAAAAATTATTTACTTAGCATTTACTTGTGCCTGGAGCTAGGCATTGCAGAGGACATGAAAGACATAAAATTATAACATCACCTGGGAACTGGTTAGAGATGCAAGTTCTCAGGATCCACACCAGACCAAATGAATCAGAATATGCATTTCAGCGAGGGCCTAGGCTATAACAAGAGTCGTTGGGCTACAACAAGGATTAAAATGACTGGATAGCTTCACTGACTCTACGGCAGTGGTTCTCAAACTATGTTGTACATTGCAGTCACCTGGGGCTCTTTGGAAAAATCCCAATGCTCAGGCTGTACTCCATACAAATTAAGTAGGAATTTCAGGGATTGGGTTCTAGGCAGCAGCATTAAGAAAAAAATAAAAACAAAAAATAAAACAAAACCCATGTGACTCCAACATGCAGCCATTACGTTGCTTTTCAAACTTTAAAGCACATACAAATCACTGGGATTGTGCTAAAATGCAGATTCTGATTCATTAGGTCTGTGGTGGACCCTGAGAACTTGCATTTCTAACCAGTTCCCAGAAGATGTTGCAATTTTATTTCTTTTGTATCCTCCACAATGCCTAACTCTAGGCACAAGTAGATGCTAATTAAATATTTTTTAAAAGGCACACTTGTTCAATTACAGAATTAGTAATTCTTTAGAATATAAAGGAAGAATAGTCTTCAGTGATGTTTAATTTGTAAGTACTTCAAAGGTAATTTTTTTTTTCTCAGAGACTTGAAGAAGGCAAAAACACTTCAAACAAACTATCTTTTGTTTTCTCAGGATTCTCTATGAGAAAGTAGACTCAATAAGAGATAACAGCTTGGGTTGTTTTCCTGTTTCTCTTACACAGTTGCTTCAAGTTTCATTACTAGGTTCCCTGGGTACAGCATGCTAGGATCGTTCCCAGAGTGTTTTAAGTTCCTGTAGAGTGATTATTTTATTACAACTGATGTAAACAGACCAATGGCTTGATAAATAGTAGATCACCCAAAACTCTTTATTAAGGCTAATTTCACTAGTGCATTATTTTCTGTTTCATAGGAAATACATCCCAGATTTGTCTGAGAGACACTGTTTAGGATAAGAGCTATATGATTTCTCAGTCCCTGATCCAAGTTTAAAGCAGACAACTTGATTAAAAACATTCTTCTTCTTTTTTTTTTTTTTTTCCCTTTTTGTCTTTTTTCGTGTCCAGCAACGGGACCGCAACCCTCGGTGCTGCGCCCACACCTCGCTCAGCCAGTGAGCGGGAACTGGTCTTTATGTGGGATCCGAACCCTCGGCGGGAGCGCCGCCGCGCTCCCAAGCGGCGCACTGTAGCAGTGCGCCACCGGGCCGGCCAAAAAAAATATTCTTCTTTAGAACAGAATCCATGGCAGGCAATTTCAGACTTTGGTGTGGTATATTTGTTCTTAGACATTCTGTGAGCAGGACTATAAAACAAATACTCTGTAGATGTAGTTCATCCTCATTTCCCTCTCCCTTTCTACCCCAAACTTCCACTTTTCTTGTTTTTTTCTTTTTTCTATCCTCTTAGTGAAAGGTGCTTCTTTACCTCTGCCTTAAAGAAAAGATTACGTAATTCATACGGTTTTATAACAGATTCAAACCAGATGCAGCTGTAATCTGCTCATCCCTGTGTGTTCAAATTCAGTTCCTGCTTTACTCTATCAGGTGTTTCTTCCTTCCATGCTTCACTCTACTCTCCTTTGTCCTTCAGGCATTCGTTCAAGTTCAAATCATTTGACTTGTTTGTCTAGGTACGGATATTTTGCATTCCATCTGTTCTAGATACTGAGTACAGGGTGAAGGATACTGTGATGAATAAAACACACCATTCTCTGAAACCTTTCTTAATTTTCCCTTTTGCTGAACGCATGTACTCTTAGTTAGTACAGTGCCATTCAGGATTAAATTGCTCTCTAATTTTTTCCTTGTGAGCTATTTTTGACTTGCTAAGTACATCGAAGTTTTGTTGAAGATTTTGCACTGATAATATTCAGAAAGAAAATGCATACTTGGACTGCTGACGGGGCTCTGGAAAAGTATAGGAGGCACCTGCCCTAACTTTTAGTGTCACGAAAGGCTTATCAGAGGAGAGGACATTTTAAGCTAAGTGGGATGAGGAGGAGGTAGCCAGGTGAAAAGCGGACATGGGGAATGGGTGGCAGAGTATAAGGTCTCATTTAATAGTCAAAAAGTGGTTTTGCAAAGAGAAGATGAAGTGTGGCATGTCCAAAAAGCTATATAAGTGGTTCAGAATCACCAAATGTAAACTGCAAGAGGGTAGAAGTGGAAAATGAGGGATACCATACAAAATATACAGGGGAACAATACAAAATATCTGATTCAGTGTCAAAATTCTGCTATAGACACAAAATTCTATAAAGGAAAGTTTTCTGGTTTTGCTGGTGACTCTAGATGGCTGACAAAGTGCTGTGAGATAGAGGACGTCATGAACCTTGGAGTAGCATTCATGCATTTGGCTTTAAATTGCGGGCTGATCTGGATAGCCAGAAAGGAGGGGAAATGCTCTTCTGGCTGGGGAGACAGTGGTTGGTAATTGTGTCAGATGGGCATGCCTGCCTGGAGCTGGGATTTATGTTCAAAGGTAAATGAGATACAAATTTACCCAGTGACACATCGTGATGGCTGAAGCAGGAACACCTCAAGTTTCCCAAGTGCCCATTCCACCACCCATTTGCTAGAACACAAAATATTTCATCATGCCTGAATGCCAATTTTCTTGAGTCACTAAGTACACTTTCTTTGTCTTTTTATTATTTCTCATTAATGATCATATAGCGCAGACATCATTTATATCCAAGTTTGCAGTTAAAACAACCATATAACAAGTTGTACAAAGAACAGTCAGTTCCATACTGACATAACTAGCAGTCATCTTATCTTCATAGTACATCATCATCTATTTGGGTCACCGAAATATTATCATCATGATCATTATTACTACTCTTAGTAATTCTTTTAGCTACTATTTTTAATGATCTTATTATGTTCCAAGCTACTAGTAAGTGCTTTACAAACTATAAGAGACAGAAAGCTTTTCTGTGTTTCTAGCATCACTTCCATCTTCTTAAAGAAATAATCTTTT
>NW_007736268.1:33648-36875 GCF_000696425.1 Galeopterus variegatus | reverse complement strand
TCTTGAGTCACTAAGTACACTTTCTTTGTCTTTTTATTATTTCTCATTAATGATCATATAGCGCAGACATCATTTATATCCAAGTTTGCAGTTAAAACAACCATATAACAAGTTGTACAAAGAACAGTCAGTTCCATACTGACATAACTAGCAGTCATCTTATCTTCATAGTACATCATCATCTATTTGGGTCACCGAAATATTATCATCATGATCATTATTACTACTCTTAGTAATTCTTTTAGCTACTATTTTTAATGATCTTATTATGTTCCAAGCTACTAGTAAGTGCTTTACAAACTACAAGAGACAGAAAGCTTTTCTGTGTTTCTAGCATCACTTCCATCTTCTTAAAGAAATAATCTTTTGTTTTTCCTTTTTGGAGACTAGCCCTTCCATGTCCTAACCCCACACAGTCCACTCCATGTACCCATAGTGCTACTCCTCTCTATGCAGGCTTTGTGGTGGTGGCAGTCATGGGAAGGCCTGGCTGAGTGCACAGTCACTGATTACAGGTGGGCACATATCCCAAGGTGGGCTGAGCCACATCAACATCAGGGCCTGGACTTTTGCTGGAGCTATTGGAAAAGAGGTGCTCTTTTTTTTTTTTTTTTTTGCTAGGGTCCCCGTGTATAAGAGCCATTTATACCTGGAGATGGCTGAGCCTACCTGAGAAGAGGACCTACCCGACATTGAAGCCAACGCACAGGAAAGGAGATCCAAGGCATGGAAAGGCAGAAACAGTATCCTCAAGACATTAAATGTTGAAGCCAGCTGTTCCTGAAGGGAGTCTACTGCTGGGACTTTCAGTGATGTGACCCAAGAAATTTCTGTTGATCTTTACTAAGAAAGTTGGAGTTGGGCCTTTGTCTTCGGCCATTGAAACATGCAGAGACATTGCATACTAAAAAGCTCTTGTTTTTAATTACCAATATTTCTAAGGATAATCTCTCACAGTATCTCCATAATGGGAGTAAATTTAAAATAGAATCCCTCTCTTCCTGCCCCCAAGTTTCGTGAGCTTCTTTTACGGACATTTTACATAAAGAATGTGTTTAGTATGACAGCTTAAGCAGTGTGGTAGTTTGTCCATGGGAGAGTGCGTTGTGCTTATTTCCACGTGGACAAAGCCTATAATAGGATATTAACAGCTGCTGGAGGTGTTGATGAGCTATTTGTGAGTCCCTGCACTCCTGCCAGAATTCTTCCAGTCCTCTCAGGGGTGATCAAGGTTTGAGGCACTCTCTCAACCCAAGCCGCAACCAAGGAAGGGTCCTATCTGTTCTCATTTGAAACCAGTAAGCAAGCCCTTCTCACCACCAGGTGGGAAGCCTGCTGATACCAAAAAAAAACAGTTTTGTTTAATTATAGTCAGGCTTGAAATTGATGAAATGGCCCCCTCCGGTGGTTAAAGCAGAAGCTATATTCACCTTCTTCAAGAAGGTTCCTTAAGGTAGGGGACCTAAAATGAACATTAGCTGATCACTTGTGAAATCTACTGTTCCCTGATATTTACTTCATTGGTAAAAGCTGTACAACTTAGACGGCACTCTTCAAGAAATCCCCAGCTTTAATGACTTTGAAATACTAAGATGGATTTCCTTATACTCTGAGAGTGTTAATTTCATAGTCCTTTATAAGAGAAAGCTCATGAAATAAGTTTTTTAGGAGTATACATTAAACATAACAAAACAACTCTAACACAACAGACTAATTTAACTATGTTTAATCTCTGTTCTGTAGAAGGTCAAGGTTGAAGTGAGGGTATTATTATCAGAAGATCAAAAAACACAGGCTCCTTCAAATCCCTGGACATTTGGCCTAAATTCTACCTGGCTTGTTTTTAAATCAGCTGATGCGAATGACAAGTTATAAATAATCAGACAGCCAGAGTGCCCTGCACTGACTAGAGAGAGATGACCTTTATATTCACTGAACAACTGTTCTGGTGCTCTCTAGGGAAAGCCACCTGAAATTAGAAAGAACAGAACTTATTATGGATGTTAAGGATAATTCTTCTTTTCTCTCTTAAATTTCATGGGATTTACAAGCAACTCTACAGTTTTTGGAAGGATTCTTTTAAATATTTTCACAAATATTTTAACTTCTCACTTTGCTGTCAGATTCGTAGGGGCCAACTTATATAAAATTATTTATTTAGTTTGAAAAATAACCTTTTCAGTGTCATTGCACTGTTGAGTTCTTGATATTTAAATCCCTTTCTGGCTCTAAAATTTTGATAAGCATGTATTGTTAATGGGAGAGATGCAGCTCAAATTAAATAGACACCATTAATCCTTCTCTTCTTGAAATGTTCCTCTGGGTTGAGATACCTGATTCTCCCTATGTACCCCCTGCGCCCCCACCACTTTGCTTCGTGGTGGGGATGCACCTTCGTCCACAGCAAGTGCTTTAAACATGGTTTGCCCCCAGTGTTTTATTTTTGGTTCTCTTCTCAATATACACGTGTGCCCCCACTCCCTGATCAACCCATCAAAACTCATGGCTCTATTCACCGTCAGTATAACTGTGGTATAATTTGATACCTAGATTAGTACTGGTGTCAAAAAATCTGAGCTGTGCCCTGAATTCCAGACTTGTACATAAAACTGACTGCCCAGTGTCTACCTGAATGCATAGGAATGCAAATTCAATATAGCAAAAGTGAACTTATTAAATATCTTCTGTGAGCCTAGTTCTACTTAATTTTATGACCTCAAAACCCCCTACCTGGGAGTTTTACCATCCTCACCAATGTTGCCTTCATTCAGACATTCATCATCTCTTACTTGGACTATTGCAAGAGATTTTACCTGCAACTGAACCTACACATTGTGGCTGGAGTTAATTTTTCAAAATGTGAATCAAATCATATTTTTCCCCTCTTGGTTCCCATTTTATAAGCATAAATCTAAATTTCTTGATGTATCATACAAGATCCTCCATATCTGGCTACTGACCACCTTTCTGTATTAGTTGTCTTTTGCCCCCAAAATACCATGTAGCAAACAACCATAAAATCTTGGGGACATACTTAAGAAACACCTATTGCTCTCTTGTCTAGAGTGGTCAGCTGGGTGTTATGCTTGGTCTTGGCTGGGTTGCTGTTATGTCTGGAGGTTGGGTTTCCTTGGGTGGTCTAGCGTGAACTTAGCTGGAATAACCGGGGCAAATTGGCTGTGCTCCATGTGGTCCTTGTCCTCCAGTAGGCTAACCTGAACATGGTT
>NW_007736268.1:31618-32529 GCF_000696425.1 Galeopterus variegatus | reverse complement strand
TCAACATTACTTAAAAAATACGATTTCAAGGGATCCCATTTTAAAGATTAGGGAATTATGTACAGAACACTACAAAGTTAATAGCAGAAATGGAGGCAACTACTTAGGTAACTCAGAACAGATATTATTTTTCTGGACGTTTTAGATAATTGAGGCAAAAGTCACTAAGGGCTAATGTAGCTGGAGGATTGTGCAGCTCTCTACTGTACCTTTCATGCTCAATATGGACAGCTGGGGAGTTTAAAATCCCTGTAGAGAAATCGCAAAACGAAGAAATGAACAGCACATGAAAGAAGTTTCTTTTTTTCTCTTTTAATGAGTGAGAAGAATTTGCNAAGTCATAAGAACGGCACAGATAATAATAAGAAGAACTACAAAGTCATATGGCAATGAGTAGGAATACAGAGAGTGAAGAGAGCTGGAGTCTTCATTGCACTGTCTGTCATATGCTTAAAGAAAGCTTCCATTACTAAAGAGAGACCTCAGGACTAACAAGGAGTACTCTCTATTGAAATATATGAGGATTCAGATCTCTATACTGGCCAGCTGCAAAAAAAAAAAAAAAGAAATCTCTATGATTTCATTGTAGATAATGCAAGGAAAAGGAGAGGACTTCAAAGGAACTATAATTTCAACATCCTTGGAGAAAGAATAATGATGCATTTATGAAAACAAAAAACAAGGTACTATGAAAAAAGAAAAATCAAGGAACAGAAAAGATCTTGAAATTAAAAAGAAGATGGCAAAACAAGGAACTTAGTGGAAAATTTGGAAGATAAAATTGAGGCATTTCCTGGAAAGAACAAAAAAGCAAAAACAAAAACAGGACAATAAGAAAAAAACAATATGAATAACAGAGTCAACCCAGAATATACAATATCTGATTCATAAGAGTTCCAAATAAGGGAAAG
>NW_007736268.1:30175-30597 GCF_000696425.1 Galeopterus variegatus | reverse complement strand
ACATGACTGATTCTAGTGTGACATGTTTAATAGGAAGTGAGAGAGAAGTAAAAATAGCCCACAGCAAACATTTGCTCAAGATAAATGAAGAGCATTACATCCTCTCTGTGTCCCTCCACCCTATGAAAACATGGCCATAAGCTTCTGACAAGTTATTTTCTCACACTTCTATTATTATGGTCATGGTCATGATCTAGCATATTTTAATGACTTTTATATGTGCTTGTCTGCCTGACCAGATGCTAGATAAGTGTTTTATGTTTACATTGTCACAACTTTTATAAATGAAGTTTACTGTTCTTTATTAGGGACTGGAAAGTATTCAGCAGTAGAGTCTTTTTCAACATTACTTAAAAAATACGATTTCAAGGGATCCCATTTTAAAGATTAGGGAATTATGTACAGAACACTACAAAGTTAAT
>NW_007736268.1:29323-29767 GCF_000696425.1 Galeopterus variegatus | reverse complement strand
AAGTAACTGAATTCATTGCATCCCATCTCTACTGATTAAGAAGATATTTCTCAAGGTATGTTAGCTAGAATTGGTGTAAAGGTGGTAAGCACTTTGAGAAAGGTCTTGACTTTCTGCTTCATTGTTTATTTAGACTGTACTTTCCACTTAAAACTATGTACCTAAAAATGAATGACGTATTGGTGGTGGTGTCAAGTCTTTTACCAAAGTGCACAGTGGTAAGGAATAATGGTAATAAAATTTGAAAGTATTAGACGTGCTGTCCTAATATGAAATCATGACACAAGAGAAATTTCAAGCGAGGAAAGGGTGGTTCTAAAATATAGGCAGAATTCTAGCTTAAATCTGGCACTTTTTGGAGTTGTGATCTGACAGCAGAAGCAGAGCTCATGTTTGAATTGTTGGAAATTTGGTCATTGGGACAGGCTGGGAAGGTGTGACATA
>NW_007736268.1:4120-28561 GCF_000696425.1 Galeopterus variegatus | reverse complement strand
ATAGTGAGGTTAATCTTATAGGCCCTGAAACTAAACCAACTAAGGTTTGAACTGTAATAGCCTCTCCCTTAGAAGGCTGTTGTGAATAATGTAAAGTACTTAGCACAGCCTAGCATGCAGCAAGTGCTTAATAAGTGGCAACACTTTTATCAGGATCAGTTTTACACAGCAGCAGATAGAGATGTGCAGGAATCTGAGTCCTCCTGTCCCCGGCGCCCTGCATTTCATTTCACAGAATATGGAATGCCATCTTAAACTTTAATTCCTTTATGTCTCAAAGCCTTTTTAATCTTCCAAAAGTCCATTTAAAAATGCAAATCCTCTGGAAATCATCTCACAGTTGGCTAGTATGAACAGAAGTCAGTTTAATTGTCTACTATGTATTTTGAGAATTTTTGAAATGATCATTTTATTCATAATTATAATAAGTGTCTGTATTTCTGGAAGGACACATCTGAGCTAAGCTTGTTAGGAATTAGCTTATGTCAGTGTTTCCAAAATTGTGTTTCATTTTATCAGACTGTCTGCAATATTATGCTTTGTTTAAAAAAAAGAGATGTCATAATCAAATGAGTTTGAAATATGCATCTGAAGATTTACAATTCACATCAGCTTATTAAAGTCCTGAACCTATCTTACAGAAAAGAAACCTTCATTTAACCTAGAATTTCCCATACCGATTTCATCAGAGACCACTTTTGTTAGGCAACATCTATTAATATGCCATGGCTACATTTTGGTTTAAGACCACACTCTAGCTTAAAAGTCTATTTTCCAAACTTAAGAGGTAACTGAGAAAATCAGATCCTTTAGAACAGGAAACAGACTAGGCACTTGGAACAAAGGGATAGGGGAGAAGATCCCAAAAAAGGAAGCAGAAGGAAGACAGTAAACTCTGTCCTACATGGAAAGAGCAGAGAAGAGAGTTTCATGAGACCTTTATTCTAGTTCTGGTTTAGTTGCATACTAGGCACTGACCTATAGTTTCCCTCTAAATCAGTTAACATGTCCAGTCCCCAGTTTTTCCTTCTATGAGGGGAGGGGTGAACAAGGCAGGATGCCTTCTCGGTCTCTTCTAGATCAACTACCCTAACCTTCAATTTAATTATTTCGTTTCTAAAAAAATAAATGGTATTTTTTACTTTGGTGGAGGTAATGATGATATAAATGTATTTAACATTTTTTTTTTTTGCTGGTCGGTACAGGAATTGAACCCTGGATCTTGGTGTTATCCACGCCGTGCTCTGACCAACTGAGCTAACTGGCCAGCTCTATTTTACCTCTTTTAGAGGCTTTTTTGTTTTGTTTTTTTGTTTTTTTACCCCCTTCAAGGACTCTAGACTGTCCTAGAGATCAATAACCATTATTACTTGTTACAGCTTAAATTTTCTATCTAGATATTTTTATCAAAGCAATAACTGAATTAATATTGTATATTTTATTTTTAATAATGGGAGTTATTTTAGATGGACAGATCAACTCATGATTTCATTGCCTCATCTTTTATGTCCACTTGGCTTACTGGCAAACAGTTTGAATGAATAAACAATGGAAGAATTAGAGGATGCCTCATGCTTAGTGGCTAACTGGAATTACTCCATAAACCAGCAATTGTATTTCACTAATGTGTTCACTGTTGACTCAGGTTATCATGGTCTTGGGGAGGGATTGTTGTGTTTTCACACAACCAGCCCAGCATGTCAGGTGGTTAGCTTTTGTTAGGAGATGAGCTGTAGAGGATTCAGAAGCTTTATGGACTTAACTAGCCATAAACTGGGTTGGTTGACAAAGGCGGAGAATAAAAAGAGAGATCTAGAGGGCATTACCAATCTCTGAATAATAGGTATGCATAACACTGGATTTTTAAAGTAGCAGGTGGTAATGAGTCACTGTTTTTAAACTTGCTCACTTTTGCATTACATAAGGGAGGTATTTTGGTAAAATACATGGTTATATTGCAAAATACTTATTCATCCACTACAGCAATTCCAGTGATACCACTTTGGACATAAGGTATACCAATACTGTTGGTAGCCAAATGTAATACTGATAACTACAACAATTATTTTTTCACCCAACAACTTGGTTTCCCCCCCTCCTTTTAATTCCGGGGGGGGGATACTTTCTGTAAAATCAAAAACTTTTTTTTTTCTTAAGACGGCATGATTGTACAGAACATTAGGTTTCCTTTTAAGCAAGCAGAAAATATTTTGAACTTGTTGAATGATAATGTCAGTATTTATTTTTGATGAACTTCTCAAGAACACGAAATAGATTTGAATTTAAATTTCTTTAATAGTTTTCACTTACTATTCATTCTTTATTTCTGGAGAAATAAAACCTTCACTCTAATCATCATCATCTTTCTAATTTAATTGATTTATATTTACTATCTTCAAATATCCAAGGGATGACCATACCTTAGTGTAAAGACATTAGCATTAGATACCTTGATGGCCAAGTTTAGAGAAAGTGGTGGTTATATTTCAGTGCTAACAATCAGAGAATTCATATTTCCTATGATATTTTAAGAAGTAATGCTTAATTTAGCAAAATCATCAGTTTTCCAATCTTACCTCTTCTTTTATTAGGTATTAAATTGTATCTGGACTTTTATGGCTAAATAAAACAGATTTCAAAAGGTATGAAGGTAAGGAATGAACACACTTCCTTAGTTAAATGAAAATAAAGGAGTTTAAAAGAGGAAAATCAAACTAGCTAAGATGGAACAAGGTCTGAAGAAGATCTATGGTCTCAGATGCAAAGGGAATCTCTATCTTTTAAAAATTCCAAAAGCCTTGCTTTTATGCCAAGCTTTTATGTTGAGAATAAAGGCCAAATGCAATGCAATAACCTAACAAAAGAAAACAAAATGAAAAAACCTGTTTAGAAATGTTTAAGGAAATACAGGGAGACATGTCCTTCAATTTCGATACTAGCTTGGAATTTTAATATAAAACATGTATTACTAAATGTGCAGTTTTGGGAGGGAGCACATGCAGTGGCCTATAATTTTCTGTAACACAGCCTTGGACTTTGGGGACTAGGGGCCCATGTTCTTATACTGGCTCTCTACTCATGATTTTTATCACCCGGCACGTATGTATGAGTCATGTCACCTGAGAGGCCTTAGCTTCCTCATCTGCAAAAAGACAGGACTGTATTGATTATTGCACTGATCTTCAAGGCCATTTTCACCCTACTATTTTATAATTCTATGATTTTTATGGGTAGCTTTTCTTAGATACCTTTTTTTGATTACAGCTCCTCTGAGAGCTAATATTTTTGCACTTAAAATAACATATGGCCTTTCAATTGTCTGAAGAAACAAATAAAGTATTCTTACGATGTTAGGAAGCCTTGTTTTTAATAATCCTGAAATTTGGGGGCATTGAATATTACCAGACACAGGCCAGATCATGAACTGGGGCTTACTAACATTTTGCTCTTCTGAACGTTTCATGTTTAAGTTATTTTTGTGATGAAGTTTCAGGCAACATGATTAACATCTTTAGAGAACAACAGAACTTAAAAGGAGTAAAATAAACTTCAAACCACCACCATTAATCCTGATAAACACCTTGTGCTTCCAGAAATTCTCACAAACTGTTTCATAGATTCAGACCTTGATCTCATCACTGTTCTAGGAAAAAACAATACCCACATGGAATGAGTCTGCAGCTTGATCACAACTCCTAAGATAGAGCTTGCGTTAGGGAAGCTCAAGTGTGAAAAGACAATGAGGGTTTCCTTCCACTTGGCAGCACAAATTGGTTAATAGAGTAAATCCATTGAAGAGGAAGAGAAAGCAAGCTTCCTTGACCCCGATTGAACTTCCTTATGTGATTCTGCACATGGGTAAGGAGAATGAAGCTGACAGATTCTCAGTAATGCAGCCAAGGACGTGAGGAGGCAGCTACAGAGCTCAGTGGAAAAACCAAGTGCACACACCCAGGCCGGCAAGGTAACGAGTGGGAAGGTAATACGTGCTCCAGAGCATCAAGTGGCCTTGCTGTCCCTCGGCGCTGCTTCCTCTATTACATAACATCCAAACAAGGCTTCAACGAGAACCCAAATGGCATTATATTTAGCTGTGAACTGTAAACCACTTGGATACTTTCTCCATTGGCTGGCAAAGCAAAATGGTGGTTAGTCAATTTTTAGTATACCTGTGGTACAGATAGAAGGATTACATAGCCAGATGAAAGTCTAAAACAATCAGTTGTTTCCACGTCAAGTCTTTTGCTGTGACTTATCCGAAAGTATCCATCAAGATTGCTCAGATTCCATCCCTTTCCTGTCTATGGTTGATAAGATTCAAAAAGCTCCATAATGTTCAAGGAGAGTCAGAAGGAACAGGAGGAGGGGAAATAGGGTAATAGAAAGAAGAAAAGATGCTGGATTATACATAAACTGGGCAATCAGGACAGAAGTTTAAAAAGAATTATAGCTTCAAAAAATATTTCTCATGGATCAGACTAATTAAATCAAACAATGTTAAAAGTAGGACAGTCATATTCATTAAGTTACTCAACAAATGTTTTATTGACCCTTGTGTACTCTCTTTTACCATGAGGTCATGGGGTCCTGGCAAGTGCTTGGTACACATTTGGCACTTTAAGTATATTTGTTGAATAAATTAATGAGTGCTTTGGAGCCTCTTGGCTCCTTCCACCCTTTCCCTAATGGCTGAGCCATAGATGCTAGTTACCCTCAGCTGTCATCCACAGCAACCAGCCTGCACCTCAGACTCACTGCCTGTATGTTTCCAGCTCTGGAAATCAGCTGAACCAAGGCTCTGGCTTCCCCTTTCCTGGTAAAGGAAGTCAGACCTCTACCCTCCCAAACAGCTGACCATTCATTCGATGCATGCATGCAACATCCCTGACTGACTGCCTTGAATTGGCTCTATTAAGTAGACGAATATTTCCCATGCACCAGAACTCCCTTAGACAAATGTGAGTCTCAGACCCTCCAGTGCTTGTGGCAATTATTCTGGGTTGTCTTCTTATATCTAACCTGCTCTCATTTCTATCCTTTTCCCCATTTCTTAGATCTCAGCTTGGCCTTCCAGATACCATTTTAATCACATTCCTTGGATCTAATGTTTGTTTCTGGTCTCTGATTCCTGATTTATGGCTCCCTCTTGTGGATATTGGGTTGGTTTTGCCCCATCAATGTATTCAGCCTGAATTGGCTGTGAGGTTCAAATAGTTATAATATTATGGCATAGTAATATGCTGTAGTAGAAATATGGCTATGGTGTATTAGATGTCAGGAAGGCCTAAGTCTGTTTGGGAGAATCATGTTAGGCTATAGAGAATTGTGAATTGGAAGGAAAAGTGGGAGATTTTCAGGCAGACAAGAGGAAGAGATAGATCATAAGCATGACACACTTTGGTAATTAGGTGGATGGGGCTAGGAGACAGGGGAGTCCAAGATAGAGTTCAAGCCAGGTTTCTGACTTCAGAAACTGGGAGCTGTTCCCTGTATTAGAGAACATTGACAGTCAGGAGTTGGTAGGTAGTTCTCTCAATTTAATATTTTTCTTCATTGATAATGGAAATTACTACTATAAATTACTATACTTAAATACTTGGAACACATGAATATTTAGAAATATTATTTGCATTCAGATAAGTGATCAAAATATTATTTTGGATATATTTAAAGGAGTTTTTCTGAAGTCTTTTATCAAGTTTTTCTTTTTTTTGGTTTTAGTACATTCTTAGAATAATAAAACTATGCATGTATGTTCTTCTATAATATAGAGTTTTAATATTTGACTCAGCTTTATTAGTCAAAACTTATGAGATTCATTCACTTGTTCATTCCATAAGAATGTGTTCAGCTATTTTGAGGTGCTTGCCTGTGTAACCCTATGATGGTGAAGACCATCCAAAATTGCCCCTACTTAGTACAGGTGGACTAGAGAATTTGCAACAGTGATCCTGCCTTCTACTTTGTTATACTCTATGGTTGTTAATAGGTCTCGAAAAGTATATTTTACCTTGTAATTGATGAGATTAAATATGCTGAAGAATATCTCTAGCTATTGGACTGTGCCATCATTGAGCAAGATTCTAAAATATTGTCACTGCTGCAGCACGTGATAAAGTTAAATTCAAAGTTCTGGTAAAAAAACAAAGTGAGTTAAGTGTATATTCTTTGAAAGTACTCTTTATTTGGTGTGAATTCCTATTGACAGATAATGTAATTTCACTCACAATCAAGGTAGGTAACCTGCTTTGGAGAGAGTAGTACTTCAGAGCTAGAGCACATTAACCACCCTTCGTTATCATGAGGTTGATTTGATTATTTGTACTTAGTTTAGGATTGGGAAAGGTTGAATAGAGACTCATATTACCCACTGCTTAGTGAAAGCTTTTAGGATTTACAAATCTTATATCATTAGTAGAATAAATAATATTCATGTATGTTTTGTTTTTTAACTCTTTTAGGAAGGAAATAAGACCCAGGGGGAAAAAAACCCAAAGTTGTTTTACCCTCAGTTGACTTAATATTAACATAAAATGACCTAGCAACTATTTTAAGTAACAATGACTCTTGTATTGATTACCAGTGTGGTACATAAAATGAACAAATAAAAATGCTAGATTGCTATAAGGAAACTAACTTTTTTGTTGCATTTTCCAATTAGATCCTACAGGGACCAATCATAAGAAAAAAATTAATTTTGTTCATGCATGGGCACACTTGCATCTTCTCTCAGTCTTTTATGCGGACCCCAAAGAAGGAAGACAGTCATTAATAGGGAGTACATGGTCCTCAGCACAGTGTCTTTCACAGTGGGAAACGCAATAAATATGTGTCGAACCAGTGGAATTGCACCTGCCAGATCATTTTGCTTAGTGGGGAAGGCAGTTATCAAGCTTCTGTTCCCTGAAACCAATGTCACATTCACTGAGTTCTGCCTTTGGTGTTTTATTTGCAGAGATGATGCCCAGTGGCTATTTTTCTGCCTAGTACTGTAGTTGGAGGTGATGAAAGAATTATTAGAGAGACACTGACAGTCCTTGTCCTCGAATGGCTGTCTCATGGCAGTGCTGTAGACCAACAGTGACAAAATGGCATGATGAATGGGTAAGCCAAGTGGCTAGGAGAGCAAGAGGGGCCCTTGAGTCTCAAGCAGTGGACCTGGGAATGGGAGCACCAAGGAAGACTTGCTGAAGGGCACGAAGTCCCAATGCATCTCGACTTTCTTCTTTTCTTATTTTTTTAAAACCTTGTATTATAGAAGTTTTCAAACATATACAAAAGTAAAGAGAAAATTTAGCAAGTAACCTCACCTGACCAGTCTTGTTTCATCTATATTCTTCTCACTCCCCCCAACCCTTCAATAGACTATTTTGGATCCAATTCCAGACTTCAGATTATTTGATTTATAAATATTTTAGTATATATCTCTAAAAGATAAAGACTGTTATTTTTACTAAAAACCATAATTGCAATATGATGATCTCATCTAAAAATTAATAATTTCTTAATATTTTCAAACATTCTAATTTCTTCTATTGTTTCATTTTTTTTTAAAAGATGATGTGCTTCGGGGCCGAGCCCGTGGCGCACTCGGGAGAGTGCGGCGCTGGGAGCGCAGCAGCGTTCCTGCCGCGGGTTCGGATCCTATATAGGGATGACCGGTGCGCTCACAGCGCTCACTGGCTGAGCGCAGTGCGGCTGGTCTGAAAAAGGACAAAAAAAAAAATAAAATAAAATAAAAAGATGATGTACTTCAAACAAGATTCAAATGAGGCCCACACACTGTGTTTTGTTTATCTTAAGATGTGTTTTGAATAGTATGAAGAATATTCAAAGGGGATGTGTGCCCTATGTAAGCAGGGGCTTATTTTGTGTTTTATTTCCTGTTTCATTATTGTTGTTTTTGTTGCTGTCATTGTTGTGTATGGTTTTGGTCACTCAGGCCTTGAAATGTGCTTAACACATAGTAGGTGCTTAATAAATTTTTGGTGCATAAGTGAATAAGTGAAGGAAAGGGGTAGAGAGGCATTTCAAGCTGAGGCAAGTGTGAAGGTCTGAAGACCGGCGAGATTACAGCACATTTGGTGAAACTGTCCATTATATGTATGACTGGTGCGTAGAAGTTGGGTGATGGTGGGAGATGTGACTGATCCTAAGTAAGGGCCAGATCATGTAGTGGCAAGCGGCCTGATTAGAAACTTTCAAAGAACTTTCAGGAGGGGACATGATCAAATTTACATTTTGGAAAAATGTAATTTTCCTTTGTGCCTGAGAGTCAAATAGATCCTTGTAGATGGTGTCACATTTAAAACAATGCCAATCAGGCAATAAACACCAATTCAAAGGAACTTAAATGTTTATTGCAATGTCCGAAGAAGGTTTTAGAGGGAGATCTTATCCCTGGCATAGTGAACTTCTTCAAATTTTCTCTCCTATGTCTCTCTCCTGCCAAAATCTCTCTCATGAACTCAGCTCACACAGGCTGTATCGAATCTTTCACCCTTTATTCTTTGCCCATCTATTTGGTTTTCCTGTCTCTGGCTGGTGGTCCTCTGATGTACAGATCAGCCTCAGGCCTCTCTAGTTTATTCTCAGCCCATCAGGCCAGATCGAAGTCTCTTCAACTCAGTGAGAGCAGGGAGATGATTATACATTAATGTCTTTTCTCTGTCACTCTTTCACTATCCAAACTTCTGTGGGTCCTGCAGCATCTACTTGGGTGATGGTGGACTCTGCCTAATGCTTTTGTGTCCATTCCCTCTTTTTCTACTCGTTTCAGCTCCTCTCCCTCTTCTACCACCTTAGCCTACTAATGAAGAACTTCAGTCCTATTTTTCCAGAAGCTTGTTCTTAGCTCATTCTTATCTAAACCTCATTGGTGGCTTAACTAGGAAACAAACTAACATTTTCCTCTGGGCAATATTTATTCAAGTGGTTCCTTAAAAAGGATAAGTCTTTACCACACAAAAGACAAAATGTCAAATGGTGAGTTTAGGTGTCCAGGTGGATGGGTCTTTTCAACGATCTATTCAATAACTCTGAAATAAAACAAAATATAATTCATAAGGTTGGTTATGTGACTTTATGAGTTAAAAATCTATCTAAACCATGTCAGAGAATTGGGAGCGACCTTGAACAATCATGTGATCCATCTGTAGGCTTTCAAGAACATCTATATTTTGATCCCTGAAGAAGTGACATTTTTTTCTTTGCACAAATTTCTGCTAAAGGTCATGATGAATAACAAAGCCATTTCATCAGAAAAGAATTCAATCTCTCTCTCATCTATCTGGACTCTAACAGTAGTGTCCTCAACTGCACCGACTCTTCCCACCACCACCCCTCTGCCATCTCTTCTCCCTCCTCTCCTTCCCTCCCCTGAACACACCTGGCAACCTATTTGGCAGACTGAAGCCCAAGTGATCCTTTCAAAATGTGAATTAGACCATGCTAATTTCCTGCTCAGAATCTTTCACGGCTTCCCACTGTTCCCAGGATGAAGACCCACGTGGTCTGCAAGACCCTTCGTGACCCTGACNAATACCCACATGGAATGAGTCTGCAGCTTGATCACAACTCCTAAGATAGAGCTTGCGTTAGGGAAGCTCAAGTGTGAAAAGACAATGAGGGTTTCCTTCCACTTGGCAGCACAAATTGGTTAATAGAGTAAATCCATTGAAGAGGAAGAGAAAGCAAGCTTCCTTGACCCCGATTGAACTTCCTTATGTGATTCTGCACATGGGTAAGGAGAATGAAGCTGACAGATTCTCAGTAATGCAGCCAAGGACGTGAGGAGGCAGCTACAGAGCTCAGTGGAAAAACCAAGTGCACACACCCAGGCCGGCAAGGTAACGAGTGGGAAGGTAATACGTGCTCCAGAGCATCAAGTGGCCTTGCTGTCCCTCGGCGCTGCTTCCTCTATTACATAACATCCAAACAAGGCTTCAACGAGAACCCAAATGGCATTATATTTAGCTGTGAACTGTAAACCACTTGGATACTTTCTCCATTGGCTGGCAAAGCAAAATGGTGGTTAGTCAATTTTTAGTATACCTGTGGTACAGATAGAAGGATTACATAGCCAGATGAAAGTCTAAAACAATCAGTTGTTTCCACGTCAAGTCTTTTGCTGTGACTTATCCGAAAGTATCCATCAAGATTGCTCAGATTCCATCCCTTTCCTGTCTATGGTTGATAAGATTCAAAAAGCTCCATAATGTTCAAGGAGAGTCAGAAGGAACAGGAGGAGGGGAAATAGGGTAATAGAAAGAAGAAAAGATGCTGGATTATACATAAACTGGGCAATCAGGACAGAAGTTTAAAAAGAATTATAGCTTCAAAAAATATTTCTCATGGATCAGACTAATTAAATCAAACAATGTTAAAAGTAGGACAGTCATATTCATTAAGTTACTCAACAAATGTTTTATTGACCCTTGTGTACTCTCTTTTACCATGAGGTCATGGGGTCCTGGCAAGTGCTTGGTACACATTTGGCACTTTAAGTATATTTGTTGAATAAATTAATGAGTGCTTTGGAGCCTCTTGGCTCCTTCCACCCTTTCCCTAATGGCTGAGCCATAGATGCTAGTTACCCTCAGCTGTCATCCACAGCAACCAGCCTGCACCTCAGACTCACTGCCTGTATGTTTCCAGCTCTGGAAATCAGCTGAACCAAGGCTCTGGCTTCCCCTTTCCTGGTAAAGGAAGTCAGACCTCTACCCTCCCAAACAGCTGACCATTCATTCGATGCATGCATGCAACATCCCTGACTGACTGCCTTGAATTGGCTCTATTAAGTAGACGAATATTTCCCATGCACCAGAACTCCCTTAGACAAATGTGAGTCTCAGACCCTCCAGTGCTTGTGGCAATTATTCTGGGTTGTCTTCTTATATCTAACCTGCTCTCATTTCTATCCTTTTCCCCATTTCTTAGATCTCAGCTTGGCCTTCCAGATACCATTTTAATCACATTCCTTGGATCTAATGTTTGTTTCTGGTCTCTGATTCCTGATTTATGGCTCCCTCTTGTGGATATTGGGTTGGTTTTGCCCCATCAATGTATTCAGCCTGAATTGGCTGTGAGGTTCAAATAGTTATAATATTATGGCATAGTAATACGCTGTAGTAGAAATATGGCTACGGTGTATTAGATGTCAATGTATTCAGCCTGAATTGGCTGTGAGGTTCAAATAGTTATAATATTATGGCATAGTAATATGCTGTAGTAGAAATATGGCTATGGTGTATTAGATGTCAGGAAGGCCTAAGTCTGTTTGGGCGCTGTAGTAGAAATATGGCTACGGTGTATTAGATGTCAGAATCATGTTAGGCTATAGAGAATTGTGAATTGGAAGGAAAAGTGGGAGATTTTCAGGCAGACAAGAGGAAGAGATAGATCATAAGCATGACACACTTTGGTAATTAGGTGGATGGGGCTAGGAGACAGGGGAGTCCAAGATAGAGTTCAAGCCAGGTTTCTGACTTCAGAAACTGGGAGCTGTTCCCTGTATTAGAGAACATTGACAGTCAGGAGTTGGTAGGTAGTTCTCTCAATTTAATATTTTTCTTCATTGATAATGGAAATTACTACTATAAATTACTATACTTAAATACTTGGAACACATGAATATTTAGAAATATTATTTGCATTCAGATAAGTGATCAAAATATTATTTTGGATATATTTAAAGGAGTTTTTCTGAAGTCTTTTATCAAGTTTTTCTTTTTTTTGGTTTTAGTACATTCTTAGAATAATAAAACTATGCATGTATGTTCTTCTATAATATAGAGTTTTAATATTTGACTCAGCTTTATTAGTCAAAACTTATGAGATTCATTCACTTGTTCATTCCATAAGAATGTGTTCAGCTATTTTGAGGTGCTTGCCTGTGTAACCCTATGATGGTGAAGACCATCCAAAATTGCCCCTACTTAGTACAGGTGGACTAGAGAATTTGCAACAGTGATCCTGCCTTCTACTTTGTTATACTCTATGGTTGTTAATAGGTCTCGAAAAGTATATTTTACCTTGTAATTGATGAGATTAAATATGCTGAAGAATATCTCTAGCTATTGGACTGTGCCATCATTGAGCAAGATTCTAAAATATTGTCACTGCTGCAGCACGTGATAAAGTTAAATTCAAAGTTCTGGTAAAAAAACAAAGTGAGTTAAGTGTATATTCTTTGAAAGTACTCTTTATTTGGTGTGAATTCCTATTGACAGATAATGTAATTTCACTCACAATCAAGGTAGGTAACCTGCTTTGGAGAGAGTAGTACTTCTAATTTCTTAATATTTTCAAACATTCTAATTTCTTCTATTGTTTCATTTTTTTTTAAAAGATGATGTGCTTCAGGGCCGAGCCCGTGGCGCACTCGGGAGAGTGCGGCGCTGGGAGCGCAGCAGCGTTCCTGCCGCGGGTTCGGATCCTATATAGGGATGACCGGTGCGCTCACAGTGCTCACTGGCTGAGCACAATGCAGCCAGTCTGAAAAAGGACAAAAAAAAAAATAAAATAAAATAAAAAGATGATGTACTTCAAACAAGATTCAAATGAGGCCCACACACTGTGTTTTGTTTATCTTAAGATGTGTTTTGAATAGTATGAAGAATATTCAAAGGGGATGTGTGCCCTATGTAAGCAGGGGCTTATTTTGTGTTTTATTTCCTGTTTCATTATTGTTGTTTTTGTTGCTGTCATTGTTGTGTATGGTTTTGGTCACTCAGGCCTTGAAATGTGCTTAACACATAGTAGGTGCTTAATAAATTTTTGGTGCATAAGTGAATAAGTGAAGGAAAGGGGTAGAGAGGCATTTCAAGCTGAGGCAAGTGTGAAGGTCTGAAGACCGGCGAGATTACAGCACATTTGGTGAAACTGTCCATTATATGTATGACTGGTGCGTAGAAGTTGGGTGATGGTGGGAGATGTGACTGATCCTAAGTAAGGGCCAGATCATGTAGTGGCAAGCGGCCTGATTAGAAACTTTCAAAGAACTTTCAGGAGGGGACATGATCAAATTTACATTTTGGAAAAACTGTAATTTTCCTTTGTGCCTGAGAGTCAAATAGATCCTTGTAGATGGTGTCACATTTAAAACAATGCCAATCAGGCAATAAACACCAATTCAAAGGAACTTAAATGTTTATTGCAATGTCCGAAGAAGGTTTTAGAGGGAGATCTTATCCCTGGCATAGTGAACTTCTTCAAATTTTCTCTCCTATGTCTCTCTCCTGCCAAAATCTCTCTCATGAACTCAGCTCACACAGGCTGTATCGAATCTTTCACCCTTTATTCTTTGCCCATCTATTTGGTTTTCCTGTCTCTGGCTGGTGGTCCTCTGATGTACAGATCAGCCTCAGGCCTCTCTAGTTTATTCTCAGCCCATCAGGCCAGATCGAAGTCTCTTCAACTCAGTGAGAGCAGGGAGATGATTATACATTAATGTCTTTTCTCTGTCACTCTTTCACTATCCAAACTTCTGTGGGTCCTGCAGCATCTACTTGGGTGATGGTGGACTCTGCCTAATGCTTTTGTGTCCATTCCCTCTTTTTCTACTCGTTTCAGCTCCTCTCCCTCTTCTACCACCTTAGCCTACTAATGAAGAACTTCAGTCCTATTTTTCCAGAAGCTTGTTCTTAGCTCATTCTTATCTAAACCTCATTGGTGGCTTAACTAGGAAACAAACTAACATTTTCCTCTGGGCAATATTTATTCAAGTGGTTCCTTAAAAAGGATAAGTCTTTACCACACAAAAGACAAAATGTCAAATGGTGAGTTTAGGTGTCCAGGTGGATGGGTCTTTTCAACGATCTATTCAATAACTCTGAAATAAAACAAAATATAATTCATAAGGTTGGTTATGTGACTTTATGAGTTAAAAATCTATCTAAACCATGTCAGAGAATTGGGAGCGACCTTGAACAATCATGTGATCCATCTGTAGGCTTTCAAGAACATCTATATTTTGATCCCTGAAGAAGTGACATTTTTTTCTTTGCACAAATTTCTGCTAAAGGTCATGATGAATAACAAAGCCATTTCATCAGAAAAGAATTCAATCTCTCTCTCATCTATCTGGACTCTAACAGTAGTGTCCTCAACTGCACCGACTCTTCCCACCACCACCCCTCTGCCATCTCTTCTCCCTCCTCTCCTTCCCTCCCCTGAACACACCTGGCAACGTATTTGGCAGACTGAAGCCCAAGTGATCCTTTCAAAATGTGAATTAGACCATGCTAATTTCCTGCTCAGAATCTTCCATGGCTTCCCACTGTTCCCAGGATGAAGACCCACGTGGTCTGCAAGACCCTTCGTGACCCTGACTCAGCCTGTTCGTCCTCATTCTCACGTCCAGTCTCTCTGGTCTCCTTTGCACAGCTTCTGAGGGCTTTTATCTGTACTGCCCCAACCCCCACTTTCTCTGTGTTACTTAACCCATATATTTGGTCCATTGCACCTACCCCTGTTTCTCTTTATTTATGTATTTGTATGCTTATTTGATTAATGCTATTTTCCCAACTAGACCATAAAGCTTTATAAGGTAAGGCTTTGGGGGCTCTTTTACTCACGAGCGTATTCCCGGTGTCACAGAGAGAGACATTTAGGAAACTCACAATGAATGTTTGCTTAATAAATGAATGAACTATTTCTTTTATCTAACAAATATCTATCTTGCTTTAGATTGAGCCCATTCTAAGCATTAGAAGAGACAGAGAACTGCTAGTCACTTTCCTCTAATTATCCCTTTGCTTTGAGATGTAATACACTATTGCTTTGGTGGAAATGCACAGATACCTCATAACAAGGAAACTGGGTGGCATAAATTAATTATAATATAACTAGTTAATTAACAATGGATGTTGTCAATTGCATTCATTTTCTTCAATTTATAAGTCAGCCTCTGTGTTCAAACTCTGATTTGGTAATGGAAAGGTGTGACTCCTCTATATAAGAGATTAGGGCTACTAAAATTTTTTCTTGTTAGAAAAAAAGAAAGCTTAATTTCTTAGTGTGAATAGCAAGGTAGAGAAATAAAACAGCATGTGATAGAATAAAGAAGTAAATGTTAGAATGAATTTTAAGATGGCAATAAAGAAATGGGAATTAGGGATAGGTTTCAAGGAAGAACCAGGGATTTTATTTATTTGAAGGGAAAAAGCTTGTTCTTTAAACTTATCAATCTCTTTCCATTTAATCTGAATTCAAAACAAACCCGAACTGTATCCTGACTAAACCTTCTCCTACACTTAGATCTAAGAAAGTACTGCCTACATATAAACTGGTTTTTACTAATAGTGTCTGCACTTTCTAAAATATTAACAACCATATATAGAATACCATGTGCCAGACACCTTACATACAACACTTTTGTTCTCAGCAACAGATATAATTATTATCCTCTCTTTTACAGGTAAGGAAAGTATGGTTCAAGTAAAGAAGTAAATGTTAGAATGAATTTTAAGATGGCAATAAAGAAATGGGAATTAGGGATAGATTTCAAGGAAGAACCAGGGATTTTATTAGAGATATTTATTTGAAGGGAGAAAGCTTGTTCTTTAAACTTATCAATCTCTTTTCATTTAATCTGAATTCAAAACAAACCCGAACTGTATCCTGACTAAACCTTCTCCTACACTTAGATCTAAGAAAGTACTGCCTACATATAAACCGGTTTTTACTAATAGTGTCTGTACTTTCTAAAATATTAACAACCATATATAGAATACCATGTGCCAGACACCTTACATACAATACTTTTGTTCTCAGAAACAGATATAATTATTATCCTCTCTTTTAGAGGTAAGGAAAGTATGGTTCAGAAATTATTATCCTCTCTTTTACAGGTAAGGAAAGTATGGTTCAAGGAGGTTAAGCAATTTGCCCAGACACAAGCTTTGGACACCTCCATATTCAAATCCCAAGTGTGGCTGATTAACTCTTTTGCCTTACTTCTTTAAAATGAGATCCCAACATTTGCTAAGTTTTAATGTTTCCTTATTTTTACGGGCAAAATTACTTAAAACAGTACTTCTCCAAATGTGGTCCTCAGATCAGCAGAATCAGCATTACTTGGGAACTTGTCAGAAATGCTAATTCTCTGACATAGTACCAAACTTAGTGCATCAGGAACTGGAGGTGGAGGTGAAATGGGTCCAGCAATTTGCATTGGAAGGAGACCTCCAAGCCATTCCTGTGATTCTGATGCACACTGGTTTGAGAACCACTACCGAGAGGAATCGACAGTTAAGCAGCCCTTATTGCTATCTCAGCTAGAAACAGATCATCTGGCCCACACATCATACTCCTTTCTGGAGGTCAGTTCTGTAGAATGTTTCTCACTCTCTTTCAAGTTCCCCAGCAAACCAGTCAATGGGTGGTGATCTGAAAGATTCTGTTTGTTAAGCAGCCCTTATTGCTATCTCAGCTAGAAACAGATCATCTGGCCCACACATCATACTCGTTTCTGGAGGTCAGTTCTGTAGAATGTTTCTCACTCTCTTTCAAGTTCCCCAGCAAACCAGTCAATGGGTGGTGATCTGAAAGATTCTGTTCTGGTTTAAAATGGTGTCAAGTAAACAGGCAGCATTTGAACTAAATTTAACCTCGATGTTGTGGTGGATTGCAAAAGGTCATTGTGCTTTTTGGTTAACATTTTCATGTTTCTCCTCTTCTGCTTTTGTCCAGAACAGGAAGCGGAAGTGCTAAACTACCAGGAAGCTGGCTGTGGTATTTCCGGACTCGCTGAGACCAGAAAGTAGCGGAAGAGACAAATCTTTCTTGATGGAGTTCCAATTTGATTTCTAAATCAAGGTGCACCGGATCAAAGGTCTCTTAAATACAGATCAGCATCCCAAACTTTGATGCTTATCTAAATAAACAGCTGGAACTCTGCTCAGCTCGCTGTAACGCAGGCAGGTGACTGAGATGAGATAAATCAGTGCTATGGAAGGAGGGGAAATTCCCACCTAATAGCCAAGAGCAATAATACTTGAGTTTTTGGTTGCCTTCCCTTTTAATTTTCTAAGGTGTAGGTGATCAAAACCTTTAATAAACTGAAAATTGAAGGTCTTAGAACCTGTGTAAACCAGGAAGAAAAACAATTTCCACAAGTGAGTTCTTTCATTATAATCAAAAAATAGCAGAAGTTTAAAGGAGTTCCATTGCCAAGAATTTTAGCTGAGGTTGAGGCTAATTAAATTAACTTCTGTTATATAATTTCTAAAATAAGTGAAGACACATGGAAGTAGAATAAGCACACTTAAGTTTTCTGTTTATTACTTGGCCTAGATTATCTCTTTCCAATTGTGTCTATAGGGAAGAATATTTATTCACACCAAAAGAAACCGAAGGAAATTTAGGTTATTTTAAAAATAATGAAACTTCAGGATGAGTAAACCTGGAGGATTTTGTGAATCAAACAATGCATTTGGTGTATAATTGGGGAAACTGATAAAAACAAGTCATCTAGAAAGGAAGTGAGAGTTTTCTGTCACCAGGGCCTCACTTGGTAAGTCAGTTCCACTACCATATACAAACAGAATAAAACTAGAGGGGTATTTCAGTCATACTCATGGTTTTGAATCTTTAGAACCACTAGTCTGGCCGAGCTATCTGTTAGGTTAAATAGAACTAGTTATTCAATACCAGCCATAAAATATCTGGATTAAAATAATCACATTAGCGTTTGTTAAATGTACTGATGATCAAGTGATACACTTATAACAACAGTGTTCTCCCTATTTCAGACCTAAAGCTTGAAATTTCTAATATGATCAATGTCTCTACTTTGCCACCTGACACTGTGCTGTTCAGAGCTTTCTCAAATACTTGCATGCCATATATGTTTCTAATCTATATAAAAAAGCACTGATAAATAAGCACTGTGTTTTCTTCTACCTTAAAATAAGTCAATTAAAGGAACATTCTGAGAACCTGTACAACTCTAATTTTAGGTAGGAAGTTCTGGATTCTAAGTTGAGCCCTGCTGTGAAAAGTTTGCTTTAGATCTCCACCTTGTGGTTGGATGTTTAAAGTGTAAATTCTTGTGGATTTTATGATTCTGGTTTATAGACTCTGTTAAAAAGGAAGTGAAATATGAACATTGTCTGAAAATGATTGGTTATTTAGAAATTTATAATTCAGATTAAGAGAATTTTGGAGACCATCTTTTGAGTTAGTGCTAGTATAGAAGGATCCAGTAAGGGGAATCTCATTAGTTATATATTCCCATGCCTTCAGTAAACTTGAGTAGGGGTTCAGAGCTTACAACCTCAAAACAGGGGAGATCTGTAAGAAGTACTCCACCATGTGGTTTAACTTGTTCCAAGAAAAGAATACAGGTGACAACCATAACATCCGTGATTTATTTTCTAAGTTTCATCTTCACAATATAGAAAAGCTGTGTGACGTCCACTGGGTCTACAGCAGTGCTCTATGCAGTTTACAGACATGTAGTTCCAGCATGAAGTCCTCAGGGTGGGCCTGATGTGCTGTGGATCAAGGTTAGAGCTCTTTGGATTTACGTGAGACTTGAGTTATAGAATTTGGTTAACAAAGCACAGTAATATTTTATTATGTTCCATTTGTTTTCATATCATCTTTGACTCCTGATTTTTTTTTTCACATCCAATAGCAAATGTTGATGATTCTACTTTAAAAATATACCCAGAATCTTACAACTTCTTGTCCCTTCCATCACTCATAGCAACTAGGCTGATCCTGTAAGATCATGTCAGATTCCCATCACTCATCTGCTTAAAAACAGGGGCTCTACTCTCAATCAGAGGAAAAGCCCAAGTCTTCATGGAGCCCATCAGGACTGATTCTAAGTAGCCTGTTTGACCTCTCCAACCTCATCCCCTCTGACTACCACCTACCTTCCTTCTTCTGCAGCCACACGGCCTCCTTGGTGGTCTTGGTACAGAAAAGCCTTTGAATTTCTGCGCAGTCTGCCTGGTGTGCTCTCCTTGCAGACACCACATGGTGTGCACCCTCACTCCTTCAGGGTTACTCAAATTTCATGCTTCTTTCTTGGCCACCAGTTTAAAATTGCAGCATTCCCCCTATACTTCCAATCCTGCTTCACTGCTTTGTTTTATCTTCTTAGCTCTATCCCACGTACAATATATTTTACTTATGTATCTCGTGTATTATTTGTCTCCTCCCCTAGAACGTAAGCTCCATGAATAGGGGTTTTGCTTGGTTCCCCCCCCTCCACTCTCGTACTCCCAGCACTCACAACAGTGCCTGGCTCAAGGGTAACAGTAAATATTTACTGAAGGAATGACTGCCTCACCCATTACATCAAGTCCCCTAGGGCCATGTTTTGTATGTTTGCATTCCATTCCTAGCACCTAGCATAGGGCCTGACACTTAGTAGATTTTTAATAATGTTAGGTAGATAAGTGTTGAAGTCATTTGAGGACTCTCATTGTATTTTTTCTCATCATGGATTTCAAATATGCTCTGTTGAACTGTCCATAAAAACTTGGCTACATTTCATATTATTATTGTTGATTTGATTATTGGGACAGCCTTATTTGAGTATTTAAGACTGTTCATTCGAAAATTTCATGCTTAAACTTCATCTAAGACCTCTCTTTTCTCTGACACTGTCTACTCGGTGATCTGAAAATTAAGTATATTTAGGCTTTTTTTAAAAAATAAATTTTATTGTGTATATTTGAGGTTTACAACATAATTTTATGGGATCCATAGAGGTAGTAAAAGGTTTACTATATTGGAGCAAATTAACATATCTATCATCTCACATAGTTATGTTTTTTGGTGACAAGACTGGTTTAAATCTACTTATTTAACAAAACCCCCCAATACAATGTTACTAACTATAGTCCTCATGTTGTACATTAGATCTCTAGACTTATTCATCCTACATATCTACTCCTTTGTTTCCTCTGGCCTATATCTCTCCATTTTTCTCCCCACTGCTACCTCCAGTAACCACTGTTTTATTCTCCATTTAACCTTTGTTTTTGTTTTTTTTTTAAAGATTCCACATATAAGCAGGATCACGCAATACTTTTTTTTTTTCTCTGTCTGGCTTATTTCACTTAGCATAATGCCCTCCAGGTCAATTCATGTTGTGGCAAATGGCAGAATCTCCTTTTTTTTTTTTTTTTTTTTAAAGATTCCACATATAAGCAGGATCACGCAATACTTTTTTTTTCTCTGTCTGGCTTATTTCACTTAGCATAATGCCCTCCAGGTCAATTCATGTCGTGGCAAATGGCAGAATCTCCTTTTTTTTTTTTTTTTTTTTAAAGCCAAGTAATCCATTGCGTATATCTGCACCACATTGTCTTTAACCATTTGTCCAGCAACAGACACTTAGGTTGTTTCCATATCTTGGCTATTGTGAAAAATGTTGCAATGAACATGGGAGTGCAGATATCTTTGCAAGGTGGTGATTTCATTCCTTTGGTTATAAACCCAGAAGAGGGATTCTGGAGTCATATAGTAGTTCTATTTTTAATTTCTTTAGGAACCTCTATATTGTTTTTTATAATGGCTGCACCAATCTACATCTCCACAACTGTGTCCTAGGTCCCTTCAACATTTGTTATCACTTGTCTTTTTGATAATAGCCATCCTAACGGGTGTGAGATATCATATGAGATATCATAGTGGTTTCAATTTGTATTTTCCTGGTGATTAGTGATGTTGAGCACCTTTTCATACACCTGTTGGCCATTTTTTTCTCTTCTTTGGAAAAATGTTTAGGTCCTTTGCCCATTTTTAAATTGGATTATTTCTTTTTCTGCTATTGAGTTGTAAGAGTTCATTATAAATTTTGGATATTAACCCCTTATCAGAGATGTGGTGTGCAAAATGAAAATGTTGCCTTTTTATTTTGTTGATTGTTCCCTAAATAGAAAGTTATCCCATGTTCATGGATTGAAAGAATTAATATTGTTAAAATGTCCATACTACTGAAAGCAATATATTGATTTAAAGCAATCCCTATCAAAATTTTAATGGCCATTCACAGAAATAGAAAAAAAAAAAAAAACATCCTAAAATGTGTATGGAAGCACAAAATACCTCACACTTCCTGATTTAAAATTATGTTACAAAACTATAGTAATCAAAACAGTATGGTACTGGCATAAAAACAGAAATATGGACCAATGGAATAGAATAGAGAGCTTAGGAATAAATCCCAACATACATAGCCAACTAATTTTTGACAAGGAAACAAAAAGGAATAATGGGGAAAGTGCAGTTTCTTCAATAAATGGTGCTGGGAAAACTGGATTTCCACATGCAAAAGAATGAAATCAAAGACTTCTTTTACACCATACATAAAAGGCAATTCAAAATGGATAAGGACCTAGATGTAAAATCTGAAACCATAAAACTCCTAGAAGAGAACATAGGGGAAAAGCTCCTCAACATTGGCCTTGGCAATAACTATTTTGGATATCACACCAAAAGTCTAGGGTACAAAAGCAAAAATGGATGAATGGAGCCATGTGGACTTTCTTATACTCTTTCTTCTTTTTTTTCCCTTTAGAACTTCCTTCCCACCTCTCATCAGACCCAAAATTCCTATAGGTTCTCACATTTCCTGCCACAAGTAGCACAGTAGGGAGAGAGAGGAAGTTCTGCTCCCCTGACTGGTGACAGAGTTGTGGTTTACAGCACTGTTTCTTGAAGACTTTCATGTGCAAATGAATCTCCTACTGCTCTTGATAAAATGCAGCTTCTGATTCATGAGGTTGGGGATGGGGCCTAAGACTCTGCATGGCCAAAGACTCCCAAGTGATGCTGATACTGCCAGTCAGAGGGTCACACTTGAGTAGCAAGTGACAGACAAGTCCCTTGCTCATTCTCGTTTAACCCGTTTCTGTCTGAAGCTGGTAGCCTCTGTTGATAAGGTGGTCTCTGCATAGATACTATAAGTGGCTTTTAGTGGGGACAGTTAGGCTTTGTTTTGTCCCTTTCATTGCTGCCAAGAGTAAAAGNTCTTATACTCTTTCTTCTTTTTTTTCCCTTTAGAACTTCCTTCCCACCTCTCATCAGACCCCAAATTCCTATAGGTTCTCACATTTCCTGCCACAAGCAGCACAGTGGGGAGAGAGAGGAAGTTCTGCTCCCCTGACTGGTGACAGAGTTGTGGTTTACAGCACTGTTTCTTGAAGACTTTCATGTGCAAATGAATCTCCTACTGCCCTTGATAAAATGCAGCTTCTGATTCATGAGGTTGGGGATGGGGCCTAAGACTCTCATGGCCAAAGACTCCCAAGTGACACTGATACTGCCAGTCAGAGGGTCACACTTGAGTAGCAAGTGACAGACAAGTCCCTTGCTCATTCTCGTTTAGCCCGTTTCTATCTGAAGCTGGTAGCCTCTGTTGATATGGTGGTCTCTGCATAGATACTATAAGCGGCTTTTAGTGGGGACAGTTAGGCTTTGTTTTGTCCCTTTCATTGCTGCCAAGAGTAAAAGCTCTAAACCCTTTTCCAGGTAGGGCTGTTTGGACAGCCACTGGGGCTCCTGCCCCTCTGCTAATCTCTGAGTACCTTCACATGGAGCCGAAGGAATGAGAGGGGTGACATTACATATCCTCTAAAGGTAAGGGAGAACGGGGATGCAGTGGGGATTTCTTCTGTCCTCTTCCTAGACAATAACAAAATAGTCCCATCAAGCCTTGCAGATGTGACCTTCTAATTCTGGAATCTGTTAACATGGAAACAGATGTTAAGTAACCTTCCCTTCTGCTCCATATTGGGGAGGGGACTGTGCAAATATAGTACAGGCCTCTTTTCTGAGAATGCCCTTCCCTCAAGAATGGTCTCATCAAGCCTGACCTGTACACCAAGATGAATGTGGACCTGTGGCTCTGTGGCCCAGCGGGGATCTAGACAGGAAGTGATGCCTGTTTCTGCAGGCACCCTGCTTTCCTTCAGGGATTTTCTCAGAGCTTCCTTCACTTGCCTTTTGGAAAGACAATCTCCCTCTACCTCTCCACTAGAAGGTGGGAGACTTTTCACAGACCCTTTCCCTCAAAACCCTGGATGATGACCTCTTTTCTCAGTCTTCTTCTTATAGGGCCTAGCACTGCCCCCATTGCATGGACTTTATTTATATTTTTGGCTCCCCCTCTTTTTTCTTGTTTCTCTCTGGCTTCAGCTGAACTCAAAACTGAACATTTCAGATGATGGTGGAGGCTTCTTCCTAGACAAGGAGCCAAGGAAGAGTAGGAAGTTATGGTCCATCCTACTTGGTCCCCTGCCCCAAGAATGAAGCAACAGCTCAGCACCCCCGTCTCACCTACTGGGCTTTTCCTCCTTTCTCTCCACACCAGAGATGTGAACTCTGCCCTCCTTCTCCAACCTAGTCTCAACTGAGGAAGTGCCACCACTTTCTCTGGCTCAGAATCTACATCTACTCAAATTCAAATCTTCACCCCCTCCCCACCCCATATTCATCACTTCTGTATCATCTCTAGTCAAACTCCCCAATATTTTACATAAGGCCAGTTTTGTCCTGTTCTGAAACCTCCAATAGCTTCCCCTTACCTAAATCCAAAATAAAGTCGAACTTTAAACCTGCTCCTTGGGTTTTGCTTGTCCCCTTCCCCACCTCCCTATACGGCTTCCATGACACTCCATCCAAAGAATACCTTGCACACAAGAAAGTTGAATAAATAGACTTTTAAAAGTTGTAGTGGCAATCCTCTGAGGTTTGGTAGTGGCAGAGCTGACCCCAAATGCTGGTAGTTCCAAGAACTTGGAATGTGGAAGCAGGAATTGCCTTTTACCCTCCGCTCTGGACTTGAGACTTAGACACTATTGTGGATGATGGAAAAATTCCACATCCTGCCACAGTTGAATGAATGAACTGGAGCGACCCAGCTCTCTCTCCTTCCATTTCCCCTCCTTTCTNATTTTAGTATTATCATTTTTGCCCCATTGTTATGACTTTAAAGATTTTATGCTCAAAATCAAAGTGTCCTTTGAACACAATGCATTGAAGAGAGATTTTTCTCCTCACAGCAGTAATAAGTTCTATAAAAGAAGGAGCTAGGCACTGGAGACTGATAAATTACTGGGACACTATTAGATAGAAATAACTCTGTAGTAACTAAAGCTGAAATGTTATCAATGGCAAGCTTAGAATTATTTACCACTTTGGAGAATAGTCACAATAAACTTTTAGAAATTAAAATTTGGCAATTTCTAGATAAAGTAAATTTTACGTTTTTTGAGATCTTAGGCTTAATGATTAAATTTTAAAAAATGAAAACTCAAATTGACTTCTAAAAGTCCATATTTCCTATATTTTTATAGGGTCTATAAACAACAATACATTATCTGAATTAATATGAATACCAACATAGAATTTTTAGAGATTATTTCAGTTGAAAAGACTTTACAGTTTTCTAAGGAAACTTTCTTCTTCAATAGTTAG
>NW_007736268.1:0-3129 GCF_000696425.1 Galeopterus variegatus | reverse complement strand
GATTATTTCAGTTGAAAAGACTTTACAGTTTTCTAAGGAAACTTTCTTCTTCAATAGTTAGACCCTCATCCTCTGTAGTTGTCATCCTATCTAATTGTCCATGCAAATATTAAGCTTGGTGACTTTTTTTTTAATATCATAAAAAGCATCAGACAGGTATGTGTGTTTTTGATTAGCAGGTTAGTAAAAGATTACAAACATTATATTGTTAATCATTTTTTTGAGCAAATAAAAGTAAATGTTTTAATAAAGATTCCATTAGATGTACATATTTCTGAATATTTTCTGATAAAACCAATTATGACTTTATAGGAAAAGTGGAAAATATAGACTAGCATAAATAAAAAATTTTAATTCCCTATGCTCCCGCCTTAGCATTTTTATATTTTAGTTATTTTTCTCCCCCACAGATATACATACATGTTTATGTATGTATGTATGTATGTATGTATGTATGTATGTATGTATGTATGTATGTAAAACACGTGCCATTCTGTATAAACTGTCCTGCCAGTTTTGGAATCTCTCAAACACTTTCTAGTATCATTATATATTCCTAAAAACCCCGGTTTCTTTCAGACAGCTGCACAGTACTCTGTCAGATGGATATACAGCAATTTAACCACATTGCTATAGCTAGCCATTTGTTTCCAGGGTCATTCATGCACACCATGACACACCATGACCTCCTGATGTGGTGGTGACTGCAGTGTATACACTCATGGGACAGAATTATTGTGAAATCCAACATTTAACTCCAATTCTAGACCGGGTATCAAAGTTATAAGTCAGTTGCACTGGATCAAAAAGAGCATACATACACAGCTCTGAAGATAGAATTTTAAAAATAATTATGCAAAAATTTTCCTTCAGCTCAGAAGTCTTATCATACTATAATTATAACAGTAAAATCAACTGCTACTTATTGAGTGAAAACTACATACTATTTACCATATCAATCATTTTAAATATATTTAACCTTCAAAATACATACTGTAAGTAGCATCTCTGTCCTCGTTTGCACAGATAAAGAAGCTGAGGCTCTACAAGTGACTTGCCCAAAATCACGCAGCTTGTGAGCATCGGAGCTAGGATTTCTGTACCTAAAGCTTGTTTGCAGTGCCAGTAAATGGAAAACATAGGCTGCATCTAGCTACTCTTGCAAGTAGCTAAATATCTTTAAATTGGGTAGACAATGAAAATTACTGCTAGATGACAGAGTTGGTTCAAAGAGAGAGTTTGCCTCATTTTATAGGAGCAAAGAGACATGCCCAAGGCCAAGCAACTAGTTATTGGGAAAGCTTTGATCAGGACCTGTAACACTTGCTTCATTTGGTGTTCTTTTCCATTGTTTTCTTAGACAAGACAAGTTAGCAATGTGAGTATATCTGTCACAGGACATGGTTCTTTCTCAAGTCAAATGAGCTGAGTCTATGGACATCCTCTGGCCATTACTCTCCTCACGTTATTTTATGCAATGTGTCCTCTCAAAAAGTTGCCTGTTAAGTCATGGAATGGAATTTGATGGAGTCTAGAGTTCCAGTAGCCCCACTTCTTCATTCCTTGGATGAGGAATCCTATCCAAGTGCAATGAATAGTTTCTCTAAGGTCTCACACCACTAGTAGTGACAAAGCCTTGCTCATGGTACCACAATGCTTTGAATACGTGTACTTAGAGAAAAAAATAAAGGAAGAAAAATAAAAGTTTAGAGTACTAGTAGGTTTTGCTCCTTAATTATTTTGCACAGTGAAGAGTCCTTCAGTGAAGAGAATAATTTCCCCTTTTATACTTTTTCTATTTTTCCTATTTTGAACTTATTGAATTCATTGTATACCTCAATTTTTTTGTCCATAGAAATATGGATCAATAGACTGTCAATTATTCATAAAATTTTAAATTCAAATCAGCATTGTCCATACCTTTATTTATTCTAAACCTTGGGTATTTGAGCCTGTGCTAATTCACATGGCTTGAAATAGTCATGAATAAAGCAGAAATTTGGCTCCAATGTTGCCAAATGGTCACTGTGTTCATGAGTATNGAGTTCCAGTAGCCCCACTTCTTCATTCCTTGGATGAGGAATCCTATCCAAGTGCAATGAACAGTTTCTCTAAGGTCTCACACCACTAGTAGTGACAAAGCCTTGCTCATGGTACCACAACACTTTGAATACGTGTACTTAGAGAAAAAAATAAAGGAAGAAAAATAAAAGTTTAGAGTACTAGTAGGTTTTGCTCCTTAATTATTTTGTACAGTGAAGAGTCCTTCAGTGAAGAGAATAATTTCCCCTTTTATACTTTTTCTATTTTTCCTATTTTGAACTTATTGAACTCATTGTATACCTCAATTTTTTTGTCCATAGAAATATGGATCAATAGACTGTCAATTATTCATAAAATTTAAAATTCAAATCAGAATTGTCCATACCTTTATTTATTCTAAACCTTGGGTATTTGAGCCTGTGCTAATTCACATGGCTTGAAATAATCATGAATAAAGCAGAAATTTGGCTCCAATGTTGCCAAATGGTCACTGTGTTCATGAGTATTACATATTAACAAGGTGCAAAACAGCTTAAACCAACAAGGCCATTCCTTTGGAGTCCAGCTTTGTTGTTTATTCCTCCTTGTTGGCAGGAATACAGGACTGAAAGTGTATCTCGTATGTGAAGCTAGCCAGACATTGTGTGTATGTGGTAACACGAGCCTTCTCTCCTGGACCACTGATATTGGAATAAGGAAAGAAAGGGAAGCCAACAGCAATTGCTACAATGATTTTGAATTTGTTGCTAATACAGTTGTATAAGAGACTTTAGAATTTCTGCCAATTTATCTTGCTGTAGCAAGTGGCAGTTGTATTTGCTCATGCCAACAGCCTGAACACAAGAATGCCCAGGTACAGGAAAGCACGTAGGAAAAAGTTGATACTACAGATGAATTAGAAAGTGATAATTCACATTGTTAAATAATTTTTCATGTTGTAAAATATTATCTATGATAATTATTTTTCCTTCAAAGCTTTCTCAGGGCTGCTAACATAATTTTCATAAAATTAAAACCATGACTCACCAGGCACAGAAAGAGAAATACCACATGTTCTCACTTATTGGTGGGAGCTAAAAATTAATA
>NW_007736267.1:57924-66672 GCF_000696425.1 Galeopterus variegatus | reverse complement strand
TGGGCTTAAATCCTGCCTCTGATACTTCGAGAAACTTAATTGCAGCTACTTAACCTCCCTGTGCCTTGTTTCGCCTTATTTGTAAAGCGGAGACAGTGACAGTGCCTTCCTCACGGGGCTGTTAAAAGGATTAAAGGAATCAAAATACATAGAGCTCTTAGAGCCATGCCTGATACATGGTAAATTCTAGTAAATTGCTAGTGCCAATTATAATTGCATTCATTTGTCTGCTGATAGTCTGTGCAGATCACGAAACAAATGTTAATAGGAAACTCAGCAGCCAGCACCTTGGCTCCCAAGGCTCATCAGGGTGGTCATCTCTCTAGGACGCAGACCGATTTCTGCTAGAATCCTTCCCGTTTCTCCTGATGGGATTTGATGCTGAGTATCAGGATTGCACAGATGGAGCCACAGGAATTTTTTCCATTTAATTTTTTCAATTTAGAGCCTATGGCTTCCTGGTGCCCGACCACCTTTCTGAGCCTGGGAGCCACTGCCCAAAATCTGGAGTATCTTTGCTGAGCACCAGGAGTGGGAAGTGCTGGTTGGAAGGGGTGAGCATGTGCAGATAGGCCAGGACAGGACCATGGGCTGCACAAGGCCAGTTTAGTAACTCAATGCTCTTTCTCACACCGAAGGCAAAACCTAATTACCCTCCCTAGATCAATTCAGAGGCCCCACTGATTTTTTTTTCCCTGGCAGTAATGAGCTTATTGGTTTGAGGAGACTTAGGAGCTTCCTCCTGATTTTTCTTCTGCGCTCTGCGCATTTCCACTCCATGGGGACTTTGGTCATCATTTTTTAATGACCTCTCTCCACCCAGCATCTGGGCTCTACAGAGCATCCTCCATCCAAGGACTACACTGAGCAGCTGCTTGAGCTTCTGGTGGAGAAAGAGAGGCAGTGATGCTGGGCTCCCAGCAGAATAGACAGGGCGAGCCTTAAAATAGGAGCTCTGCTATTTTGGTGCCTTGGTTGGCAGCTTGTCGGGGAATGAAAGCTTTGTGTCTGTTTAGCATCATGTACCGCAGTGAGTTGGCAGGATCTTAGCCTCCATCAGGGGACTCCCAAGGGTGACCATGAGTGTCCACGTGTGGAAATAGTATGTAAATTGCATCGAATGGTGCCTGCTGCCTATTTTCCCCTCGTGGGCTCTGCTTTTTCCCTAAAACCTCTGCTCCCAGAGCATCCAGGAGAGAGAGAGAAAGAGAGGGAAGGAGGGAATGGGGAAGGCAGGGCCTGGAGGGAACAGACAGAGCCTCCTGCGCAGCAGGGGACAATACTGCCAGGCCTGTGTTGGGGGATGTGCCATCCTAGTCTGCCTCCTCAAACATGGGGAAACACAAATACTGCTCACCAGGATTCCCCAGATCTCCAGGCAGCAGTTCCCAAAGCCAGAAGGCATGTTTTTCCTTTGTTGTCTTCTTACTAGTTTGTTCCTCTTCCCCTACCAGGACCTCACCATGGATACAGACCTGATGGCAGCAAATGGCAAGAAAGTCAAAGCCCTTGAAATCTTTGCTTATGCCCTGCAGTACTTTAAGGAGCAGGCACTGAAGGTAGGACTGATGGCCAGTCAGTGGTGTGTTAGGCAGTGACACACGAGCCAGCTCTATCTCCAGGGTTGCTGCACCTGCTAGCTAGGAGAGGAGGAACAGCCTTTAGGGAGAGAGCATGGGCTTTGCAGTCAGAAGGGCAGGATGAACCCTCAGACACTGCTGGTGGGAAGGTACAGTGCTGCTGCTGCCTTGGAAAACAGTCTGGCGGTTCCTCAAAAGGTTAAACATAGAGTTGCCATATGACCCAACAATTCCATTCCAAGGTATATGCCTAAGAGAAATGAAAACATACATCCACACAAACACTTGTATGCATGAATGTTCATAGCAGTGGTATTCATAGTTATGAAAAAGTAGAAACAACCCACATGTCCATTTACTGATGAACAGATAAACAAAATGTGGCATATCCATACAGTGGAATATTATTCAGCCATAAACAGGAATTAAATACTGATACATACGTACTACAACGTGGAAGACCCTTGAAAACAACATATGAAGCAAAAGAAGCCAGATGCAAAAAGCCACATATTGTATGACTCCATTTGTATGAAATGTCCAGAACTGACAAATCCATAGAGACAGAAAGGAGATTGGTGGTGCCAGGGCTGGGAGGAGTGGGAATCAGGAGTGACTGCTAAAGGGTAGGAGTTTCTTTTGGAGGTGAGGAAGTGAGATAGTGGGGTTGGTTGAACAATCTTGTGACTACACTAAAACCCACTGAACTGTGCACTTTCAAAGGGCAAATTTTATGATATGTGAATTATTTTGCAGTAGAAAAAACAGAGGCAGGAGATACACTTAGCATTTGTGCGATCTTGGGCAAGGTACTTAATCTCTCTGATACCCACTTCTGAGCTGAAGAGGGGAGCAGGTAACCATACCTTGAGGGTTGCATGATATTAAATGAAATATTGGACATGAAGTGCCTCCCTCGGGACCTGATGCATAGTAAACCCTTGGTAAACGGTGGCTGCTATTTCTCCTACTCTATGCCCACACCAGACCCTATGGAGGAAGCTGGTAGGGTAAGTACCCTTGGATTGTAAAGGTACTTGTGACCATGATGGCTCAGGATGCCACAGACTGCTAATTTTGGAGTGAAGTACGGCTGTCTACTCAGGGTCTCCTCTCAGAGGCATTGCGATGAGTGGGTGTACATCAGATGGTTAAAGAGTCCTGATGTACTGAGCTTTATCCAAAAAGAAGTGGGAACTTCCAATGCATTTGGTATGATGCGGTCACTAGAAGAAATTTAGTGAATTCTAGAAATAGGGTCTGAGAGACTCAAGGAAGAAGTGAGAACATGATACTACTTTTGTCCATTCAAGTACCTTTTTTTCTTTGTTTTTTTGAGTACCTTTTGTGTACCGGATCCTACACAAGTTGCAGCTGTGTAGAGATCAGCACAGCCTACAGCAGTGTGTGGTCAGGGTTGCAAGGGGGTAACTCTGGGTGTTGGTGGAGGCAGAGACTCTGTCCAGTGGGGAGCATCAGGGAAGGCTCCCTGTAGGAAGTGGGTTGGGGCGAGGTTTCACGGCAGCAGCTGGAGGGTGGGTACTTGAAGCTGATGGAATGGCACAAGGGGACTGGAAGCATAGCAAACATCTCTGGAAAGCAAGCAGCTGGGAGTGGAAAACGGGCACGGCTGGGGGAGAGAGCCAGAACACTGAGCTCAGGATGAGACTGTGCAGAGCCATGAATGCCAAGCTAAGGAACTTCTTCCTGGGCAAGAAGTTCCTGGGGCCATCAAAGGATTTCTGGTAGGGGAATGACATGGTCATTGGGGTAGTGCCAGAGTGTCTTAGTCTGTTGTGCTGCTATAACAGAATACCACAGACTGGGTAATTTATAAAGAATAGAAATTTGTGTCTCATGGTTCTGGAGGCTGGGAAGTCCAAGATCAAGATGCTGGCAGGTTTGGTGTCTGGTGAGGGCTTGTTCTCTGCTACCAAGATGGAGCCTTGAATGCTGCATCCTCTGGAGGGGATGAATGCTGTGTCCTCACGTGTCAGAAAGAGAGCAAACTCACTCCCATAAGCCCTTTTTATACTGGCATTAATTCATTCATGAGGCAGAGCTCTCATGACCTAAATAGCTCCCATTAGGCCCCACCTCCCTGCACTGCTGCATTGGGGATTAAGTTTCCAACACATGCATTTTGGAGACATGTTCAGACCATAGCATGGGGGAGGGAGACTCCAGGGGTCCTGAGAGCCTGCAGGGTTGGGGAAGCCAGGTGGAGGCAGCTGACTCAAGTCCTGAAGAAGGTGCATGAGGCTCTGAACATGGTGGGGTCATTCAGGGAACATGACACCCAAGAAGCTGGGGGGCTGGGGATGGGAAGGAGTGGGTCCTGGGAAGAAATGATCCCACCAGAAAGGGGAAGGAGAGGGAGGGGCATGGGAGGGGGAAGGGGGCTGGTTTGTGTTCAGGATGATGGTGACCAGCCCAAGGCCTGCTTGGAACTGGAGAAGGGGAGAGCCCATCATTCCAGGTGGCAGAAAAGCAGAGGGCAGGAGCACACAGGTGGCCCTGCGTCAGCCAGAAGATCAAAGATGGCAGAGGGACGGGGCTCAGCGCTGTGGCCCAGGCACCGTGTGAGGTGTGTCTGTGGGTGTCGAGGCAAGTCTGAGAGCACGTGAAGGAGCGGAGAGAGGCAGAGTGCTCAGGAGCCCCTGAGTGAGGACGAGCCATGGAGACCCAGGGGAAAATTAGGACTTGAGAAAGTCTGTGACGTTGGCTTGTGTTTCAAGTTTGCCAGGAGGAAAGGAGCGTGGTGGTTGGTTGTGAACTCAGCTCAGCCAGAGGCTCTAGGGAAGTTGCCGGCACCTGCCTTTTCAGAGGTAGCTGCTTCTCCCAGCAGGAACATGCCCTGACTAGGTTCCATAAGAAAAAGCTGTTTGGGGAGATGTATAGGAACCGGCCCTTCACAAGGGGCTGGCTGGTGTTTTAGGGACCGGTGGATTCAAAGGGAGGAGATTATTACATGCTGAACAGAATAAGCTAAGGTAGACTATCTATGGAAGTGGAGTGTCTGAGAAACACATAAATGAAGCCATCTGGTCACTCAAGAAAGGACGCCAGGAAAGTGCTCGACACAATGAGATACTCAGTTCATGTCAGGTGCCTTTCCTTCCAAGCTGTTCTCTACCCACTGGGGAGCAAACTGCTCCTCTAAACTTTCCAGACAATCCAAGGAAGTCATTCGTGTTTTGAGCCCTTTTCCTGTTTGAGGAGTTTAAAACAGCCCACCGGGTGATCTGCGTTGTGCTCAGAATCCTCTGCACACGTCACACCACTCACCTGCTTTTTAAATCCCAGTGCAGACCTGCAAGGAAATAAAATATTATGATTGAAAAATGGGTGCTTTATGTTGGACCAAAGCAGAGGTTTTTTAAAACATGTTTTTAAAAAGTTTACTGAATGTATATTGAACTATGCACTTAAAAATGGTCAAGATGATAAATTTTATGGTATGTACATTTTTACTCCAATTGAAAATTTAAAAAAATTTTAAAAGGCAAAAAAAGAAGTTTATTGATCAAAGAGGAAGTTAGTTCCGTGAGAGGGTGGGTCAGATCCAAGACAACTATTTGAAATAATAGCAAAAACGAGACATCATCAGGAAAAAAAATGCAGAAGAGCCTTCATGTGTGTTTAGGTTTGATTTCAGATTTGTCTGGTGAACGTGACATTGGGGGCAGGGGGAAGGAAAGAAGCAACTAGCATTCATCAGAGGTCTTCTTTGGGCCAGGCGTTCCATGTGTGTTTTTATTTAATTTCACCTCTGATGCTGTGGGTTAGTTTTATTGTCCCCAGTTTACAGATGGGAATACTGAGTCTGAGAAGTATATGCAGTGACATATTTTGTCTACATGGACCAGATGGAAACCTCTGATGCTTCCACCCTTCCCATTTACCCACATGGGCCCCACTGATGTGGTTTAACCTTAACGTAAAGCTAAAGGCAGCTTGGTTCTTGGTTAGCGCAGTGACATATTTTGTCTACATGGACCATATGGAAACCTCTGATGCTTCCACCCTTCCCATTTACCCACACGGGCCCCACTGATGTGGTTTAACCTTAACGTAAAGCTAAAGGCAGCTTGGTTCTTGGTTAGCTCATGTCGTTCATATCCTTCCCATCCTGTCAGGAAAACTCCCCTTCGGTGCTGGACTTGCAGTGAGGTACATGCCAGTGATGACAGCTATGATGACAGCTGCCCCCAGTTGTTAATCGTTACCAATGTGCGCCCAGCACTGTTCTAGATACAAGACCACACCTAACAGTTTAGTTAAGACCTTGGCCTTTAGAGTCAATATAGACCTGGATCTGGGTCAAAATCCAGGCTTTGCCAGCTGTACATTGTTCAAAAAGTACTGAGCAATCTAAGTGTCAGTATTCCCATCTGTAGAAAAGGGGCACAATTCTAATCCCTTCCTAAAAGAATTCTCGAATGGGTAAATAGAGATAAGGTATGCAGAGTGCTTAATAAGGCAGTGACACATGGTAAGTTCTCAGTAAGTTATCAACCCTCTCATCCACCTGTGAGTTGGGTATCATTATACCCATTGTACAGATAAGGAATCTGAGGTCCGAGAGGTTGCCACTTGTCCAAAGTCACATGCCTAGGAAGTGGCCCAAAAGATTTCCTCTGATGCACCTCTCTCCTGCTGTAGTCACATTCAGTGAGTGAGAGGGGCTGGAGCTCCCCACTCGCTGAATGTTCAGAAAACAGATGCATACTCCCTGAAGCTGATACGTTCAGGAGGCTACAGAATAGACACTTCAAGAGTTGGTGGCGAGGCTGGCTGGTTAGCTCACTTGGGAGAGCCTGGTGCTGGTAATGCCAAGGTCTCGGGTTGAGATCCCTACACTGGCCAGCTGCCCCCNGCTGTGGGTTAGTTTTATTGTCCCCAGTTTACAGATGGGAATACTGAGTCTGAGAAGTATATGCAGTGACATATTTTGTCTACATGGACCATATGGAAACCTCTGATGCTTCCACCCTTCCCATTTACCCACACGGGCCCCACTGATGTGGTTTAACCTTAACGTAAAGCTAAAGGCAGCTTGGTTCTTGGTTAGCTCATGTCGTTCATATCCTTCCCATCCTGTCAGGAAAACTCCCCTTCGGTGCTGGACTTGCAGTGAGGTACATGCCAGTGATGACAGCTATGATGACAGCTGCCCCCAGTTGTTAATCGTTACCAATGTGCGCCCAGCACTGTTCTAGATACAAGACCACACCTAACAGTTTAGTTAAGACCTTGGCCTTTAGAGTCAATATAGACCTGGATCTGGGTCAAAATCCAGGCTTTGCCAGCTGTACATTGTTCAAAAAGTACTGAGCAATCTAAGTGTCAGTATTCCCATCTGTAGAAAAGGGGCACAATTCTAATCCCTTCCTAAAAGAATTCTCGAATGGGTAAATAGAGATAAGGTATGCAGAGTGCTTAATAAGGCAGTGACACATGGTAAGTTCTCAGTAAGTTATCAACCCTCTCATCCACCTGTGAGTTGGGTATCATTATACCCATTGTACAGATAAGGAATCTGAGGTCCGAGAGGTTGCCACTTGTCCAAAGTCACATGCCTAGGAAGTGGCCCAAAAGATTTCCTCTGATGCACCTCTCTCCTGCTGTAGTCACATTCAGTGAGTGAGAGGGGCTGGAGCTCCCCACTCGCTGAATGTTCAGAAAACAGATGCATACTCCCTGAAGCTGATACGTTCAGGAGGCTACAGAATAGACACTTCAAGAGTTGGTGGCGAGGCTGGCTGGTTAGCTCACTTGGGAGAGCCTGGTGCTGGTAATGCCAAGGTCTCGGGTTGAGATCCCTACACTGGCCAGCTGCCCCCACAAAAGTAAAGAGGTGGTGAGAAGCCTGGATTCTCAGTGAAGCCACAGGAGGTGTGTACCCGGGGACCGCCTGTGCTGCTGACCTGCTGCATTTATTTTCCATGACTTTAGGAGCTGAGTGACCAGGCAGGTTCAGAGTTCGAGAACTCTGATGTCAGATGGGTCATCACGGTGCCTGCCATCTGGAAACAGCCTGCCAAGCAGTTCATGAGACAAGCTGCCTACCAGGTGAGTGTGGAAAGGGTGGGGGCCGGAGGAGAAGGACTCAAGATGCCCACAGTGGTGACCGTAGCCCCCCCAGCCTTCACAGGCCTCCTTAGGAGGCAGTGGATAGGCTCCCATGGCTGGGGGTGGGGGTGGGGCACGGGGAGCAAGTAGCCTTCCCATTCCTCAGCTTCCTCCTGGGGGAGAAAAAGGGGGTCAGTCAAGACAGGAGCTGGGCTTGGTTTTCTTTGTGGCTTTATGCATTTCCGAGTTGAGTTTCCACTGTAGATTCTCTGGGGCTAGGATTTCAAGCTGGGGTTCGGAGACATTTCTCTGTGGGTGAACAGAAGTGAGAACCTTGAGGAAAAGGATTGGGAAACAAGACTATTTGAATAAGACAGAAATAAAGACGAGGACTTTGGCTATGAACTGGCCATTTCAGCTTGGCATGGAGGCTGAAAACTGCATATCTGCAGGGAATAAAGGAAATATGACTGTCCTCTGTGCACTTCACTGCATGAGCCACGCAGAGAGCACTAGGGCACCACAGAGGGGGTGTAGAGGTGGCCGACACTGCAGGAGGACAGTGATGTGGCCAAGCAGTGTGCCAGCCAATGGCAGGTGTGTGTCACCATGAAGACAGAGTACTCCAGCACTGATGGCCAGCTCAGCCCTCATGGGCACTGGGGTCCCCTTGGTGCCACAGACCCTCGTGGCCTCCAGCTCTCACACTGTTTGCAGACAGCGTGTGCCGTGACAGGCATCCATAAGGCTCTGACTTCCTGGCGAGAATGGTTGGCTGTACTGGCCTGCAGTTCTGATCCGTGGGACAGAGCTGGTGCCTGTTGTACCTAAACCCCTGGCTGTATGAAAACCCACCCCTGGGGCCTGGGTCAACCCTCTGTGTGCTGAGAGTCAGTTATATGAGTCTTAAACCTGAGGGCTGGGCTGTGGCAGGTCACCAGGGTATGTCCTTTAGTCCCCATCTTGCCTCTCAGGAGACATCCTGCCCACCTTTCCCGGGAGACTTAACCTCTGGTGTTGAGTTTGTGGCCACATGTGTGAGCCTTTCTTTACAAAACACCCACAGAATCAACCCTGGGCCACAGAATATAGT
>NW_007736267.1:39831-57522 GCF_000696425.1 Galeopterus variegatus | reverse complement strand
CATGTGTGAGCCTTTCTTTACAAAACACCCACAGAATCAACCCTGGGCCACAGAATATAGTAAAATGGCCACAGGAACCTTAGAGTCATGAGTTGCATTCAGCGCTTGCTCGGGGCTTTGCTCCAAGCAGCACACATGTGTGAGCCTTTCTTTACAAAACACCCACAGAATCAACCCTGGGCCACAGAATATAGTCAAATGGCCACAGGAACCTTAGAGTCATGAGTTGCATTCAGCGCTTGCTCGGGGCTTTGCTCCAAGCAGCATGCAGAGTTCAACTTACACACGGTCAAGGGTAGGAGCGCCCCCTCCCCTGACGCTCTCCCCTTCCCTTCCTCTGTGCAGCGTGAGAATCTGGCTCATGCTGCCAAAAATAGATTTGTTTTTATAGGGATGAAGGAAGAGGGTGGAAGTTCCAGAAAGAGACACGTTCTGTAAAAAGGAAGACAAAAAATGCACTTTAACTGTTCACAGAAACCCTGGGCATCATGAAACTTTTTCACAGAGTCAACCTTCAAAAGGAAGAGGGTGGAAGTTCCAGAAAGAGACACGTTCTGTAAAAAGGAAGACAAAAAATGCAGTTTAACTGTTCACAGAAACCCTGGGCATCATGAAACTTTTTCACAGAGTCAACCTTCAAGCAATGCCCAGAGATGGGACATTGGGTCACCACTGTCTGTGAAGACATAGCCCTGCATTCTGAGTTTTTCTCAGGAAGGATATTCAAGATTCACGGTTGTGACTCTCATTTCCCAGCCCACAGGAAGATTTCAGTGACAAACATGTGACCCGTCAAAGGTCAATTCTTATTTTTAGCCTGAAAAAGAAAGAGGTGCAGTGACTGGTCAGTTTGTCAGGGCTGTGGGACCTTCTGGGGGTGCTCACCAGGCATCCATCTATGGGAAGGGTATTTATTTAATCAGGAGGATATTTGTTTCCTTCTACAATGTGGTGACTGCCACCAACCCTTCCACCCAAAGGGCATCCTGTCTGCCTGACTCCAGGCAGACGAGCTGGATGGAGGCTTGTCAGAGGCTTCCTGAGCACAAGTCCAGGGGACAGTCATGTGGGGGCTGAGCTTCAGCCTCCCACCTGACAGATGGAGGAGAAAGAGGCCTGGAAGCAGGGCTGTGAGATGATGCTCTGGGAGCATCCGGCATCGTGAGAGGCAGCTCTGAGTTCGGGGCCTTGGCTTGGACGGTCTATGACTCGCTGCCCATGAGGGCTGCAGGGCAGTGTGCACGGACAGTTTCATCTGTGAAACTCCTGAAACATATCTGGTGTCAAGTGCTTGTTGAAGAAATGGGGTAAATCTCTATCTTTTATAATTCGCCGACTCGAGACACCTTTAGACCCTTTAAGAGCATTCAGTGAAAAGATGGCAGCAGAAAGAACAGCTGATCCCTCTTCTGAGGCCTTTAGAAAAGATTGAGAACAAGGAGGTAGTTTCACTGCATCTGGGGGGGTCGTGGGTAGGAAATAGTCCAGTTCATTTCTAAAGGCATTTTGCCTAAAATGTGTAACTCTAGTAGGTTCCAGAAACCTGTTAAATAAATGATGCTACCACATGTTTGGTGATCTTGTCTAACACAGGGACACAGATTGCAGTTGCATCCCTTTCTGAGCAAGCTGCAGTGAAAAGTAATCACATCTGGAAAAACAAAACTGCCTAACGCCCAGAACTGGTGCAGCTGTAGCTGGTTTGTAGCCCGACGACAGGCCAGCAGAGCACTTAACTAGTCTGGCCATCTTTCTCAGCCTCAGACACAGTCCCTTGGCAGATTTCCCAGGCAACTGCAGGGCGGAGGAGGAGGGCCAGGGAGTGGGGTTGTCGGTGTGAGCACCGCTTCCTTGAGCCTCGCTGGAGTGCGCTTTTCTCACCTCCTCTGGGTGGAGCGGGTGATCACAAAGGAGGGCCCTCAAAAGCTGCTACGATGGGGCTCCCGCTGCCCCAGATTCTTGGAGGAGTCCAGTGGGGCGGCATGTTCTGAGTTCAGACGCTTTGTGTTTGTAGAACCCCCAGGTCACGCCTGTGGAATGCTTGCTTCAAGTTCAGCAGAGACGAGGGCCAGGAAACTGCAGAATAGAGGCTGACTGGAGGCAATGGTCGACTGTCTCATTCAGCAGCTCCCTCCTGAGCACCTACTATGTGCTACGGGGCAGGAAGACCTGGCTGTTGCCCTTAAAATACACACCATCTTGCAGGAGAGGCCAAACATGTCTTCACCATCTGTGTAGTTGGAGACAGGCTATATTAAGTGCTGCGGGGACCCCAGTGGAGGGAGAATTCACATCACAGTTTTAACCATGAAGTGCCAGCTCCAAAGGCAGAGCAAAAGTGTTCTGCTCCAGTTGACCCTGGCCTAATTGCAGCAAACAGGCCCACAGGTCTCCTGAGGGCTGCAGGGCCAGAGGACTTCTGTTGAGAGTGACTGCAGGCGTTGGTGCAGAAACAAAGCCTACACTTCTGGGCACTGGGTCCTCCTGCTGAGAGAGAAAGACATCTGGGTTTTTGAGAGTCTGGGCGATTCTTTTGCATTTCCTCCTTTTCTTGGAGTCCACAAGCAGATCTAGGCATCCTGGGGAGCTGGAATTTGTACAGAGCCAGCTGCCTCCTCTGTCCCTCTCTCCTTAGCTCTCCTCAGTGGCCTCCATAGGAGTTTGCTGGTAGGGACAGGGCCCCTCACTGCCGCTGGGGAGCTTGATAGTCTGGATCAAGCAAAGAAGTGTGGTCACTTTGTCCTGGGCCTCCCAGACACTGCCTGGGCCCCTCTCTCACCTCGCCTTCTCCTCACCTCTGGAGTGGGGTCCCCTTTACCTCCGCTCCCCATCTGCATCCTCTCCCAGGTATAGTGGGGAGCCCCTTGTGGAAATGGGTCAAAGACTGCTGTGGAGCCGAGGGCAGCGCAGCTGGGAAGGGACAGGTGGAAGGCTTCCCCCGAGGGTACAGCCCATGCTGCTTGGGGCAGACTCAGGTCAGCCCGAATGTCTTCAGGATATGGAGGCATCCCAGCTGGGGACCGTCCTGCTGGACTGTCACCACACACTAGGCATGCTTGGATGGCCTCAAGTCAGATAATTTTACTCAAGACCCTTCCTTCCTCTGCACTTGATTTGATTTTCCATGTAAAGATTTCGCATCTAAGTCAGCTCCTGCTCTGGCTCTCAGGAGAGGCGTGGGGAGTGAATGACAAGCTTCTGTGCCGCTCTTCTGTCTCCCCTCCCAGCCCCCACAGTCATGTCCCAGGACCCTGTTGCTCTTGTCGGCCATGTGGGGGCCTTTCTGCTGCAAATCCCACCTGGTGGAGTGGCATCCCATGGGGCATGATGATAGTCACGTGGCTTTTGAGTTGGTGGAGTCTTTGCCTTTCTTCCTTCCCCCTGAGTCCTGGGGTCCCACTGTAGGGCTCTGCTTCCCTGCCATCCCCTGAGTTTAATTTCTAGTGTGGACTTTGGGAGAGAATCTTATGCAGAGAGGCCCAGCTGCTTCTCTGTAGCAAGTCTGTCCTTCCTCACCCCATTTTGCGGAAGCTGGCCCTGTTCGCTCCTACGCTTCTATGAGGCCCTGGATCTGCAAACCCATGCAAATGGAAAAATCAGCACACGAGCTGTCCTTTAGAAGGGGTTCCTCTTGATCTTATTTGGGATTTTTTTTTTTTTTGCTGGGACCCTTGGGGTTAAGACTCAGAGCTTTCACCATTCCTGATGGTACTTCATGTGTGTGACCCATGTCCTCTTTCACTGGGCACTTTGACCTTTAGCTAAGGATTTAACCTTTGTGCTAAGGATGTCTAATATAACCACGGGAGAAAGTGAAGCTGGGGGAAAGGGAACCTTAAACTGCTTGAGTAGGGAGCAGTGGAAAATCTTTGCATGCATCTGAGTCAGTAGCCTGTTGACTGATGTCACATAGGGGCAGACCTAGCCTTTTTGATCTACGGACAGAGCCAATGGGCATAGACACTGCCCTCATGGTTGGCATAGCCAAGGGCAGCAGGCAATTGGGCAGGGGCTGTTCACTGTGGACAGTGCAGGACACAGGCATGGTTCTCATCTGGCCTGTGAAGTCAATCTTCCAGAAGGGTTTCTACCACTTGTGAGGCATTTGGTACTAGCAAAGTGAGGCATTTTAGTCACCTGCCTGCTGGTAGTGTCTCACTAAGACATAATCAATTAATCAATTGGGTTTACTTTGGGTGTGGTTACTATGGAGAACTTTCTGACTGCCTGTTGAGGCAGCGTGTCATCTGATACTGTCCTGGAGCAAATGGGTAAAGAGATTGTACCTTTAAACCAGCTCAGGTGGGAGTGTTAGAAGCTCCCCCAGTGACTGCAGTTCCTGAGAGCAGGAGAGCTGCAGGTGGATTCGAGAGTGCTGGTCTGCAAGGTACCAGACCTGCGACTGGCTGGCTCTGCTGCTTACAGGTTGGATACCTTTGAGCAAGACTGTGCTGGTTTTAGCACAGAAAGTCTCAGGTCCCGGGAAATCCCTCTGTCCTGGGCAAACTGGGACAGTTGGTCACCCTACCTCTCTGGTCCCTGGTTTTTTTTCTACATAAAGTGAATGCCTTGAAGATCCTTTGAATTTCTAATATTCTAACCTGAATTCTCCTTCCATCCTTGCCCAATAATCAATCCTCCTTAGCTCCTCCGCCCATGACTGTGAGCTGGCTCATCCTGGTGAGAGGTTACTTGTGCATGTGTGATGTTAGGAGACCTCCTGTCCCTGGTCTACAAGAAGAATCCACTGAACCTCAAGGGTCTGGTGTAGAACTGGGGGACTTCCTCAAAAGTGGGTGTGGGACAAAGGCCGCACCCTGAGATCCCCTAAGAAATGGCAACAAAGACAGCAAGCACAGTTGTGACAGGGACCAAGTGTGCTTCTGTCTTCCATCCTGCTGGCAACCAAGGAAATGCTGCAGGCCTGGAGAGCTTCCCCAAGCAAGTGAGACCTCCTGCTCCAGGTCCAGGCCATGGGAGGTGGGCAGAGACCTGGGTCAAGGCCAAGCCAGGCTCATTTCTCTGAGCATCCTCAGAAGGGTTGCCCCCCAGACCTCCTGGGCTGGAGGAGGAGCCCTTCTTAAGGCCTGGAGGAGCTGTGACTGGGACAGGTCAGATGTCACAGGGCAGAAGCATTTCTACCTACTGCAGGTCGAGGTCCCAAATGTTTGCAGTTAGAAGCCACAGATGGGAACTTGGGGATCGAGTTAGTAAAGGGATATTTACTATTATATGTAATATATATGTGTAATAAAAACTATTAAAGGGATAACGACTTTGAATAAGATACCTGCCAGCTGACTTTCAGTCCACACTCTAGAAAATGAAGGATGATGTGGGATTCCAGGAGGGGCTTCCTCCTGGAGCCGCTGCTCATGTGTCACTCCCAGCAGGCAATAGCGGGAACTGTCCTAGAGCTCTGGAGATAAGAGGTCAGATTCCTGGAGAGCAGAACCAAATGCTTGCCTAGCTGAGCTCCGGCGATGGCCTGTTTGTTTCTGAGGTCACCAACGGGTGGGCTTTGCTCCCTCTCGCTCAGACCAGGGAGCCCATTGTAACTGGGAACAGATCATCTGCCTTCTATCCTCTGATGGTTTTCAAAGCTTTGGAGCCTTCACTACTCTCTCCCTCCACTTGCATGTAGAACCCCATCTGCACCCCACAGTCCATACTCTCCCTGACTCCCTCCAAGCAAGCCCCAAGTGCAAGAGGCCCCGTGGCCAGAGAGCCTTGCATTTCCTGAGGGTGCTTGTGCATTTCCTTTGGCCACTATGCAGTTTGGGTACCTGGATGGGGCCTTGTACCCAGTGCCGCCTGATGTCAAGCTCTGCAGAGGCCTATGTAGGGAATGTCCTCAAAAAGCAGAGCACTAGTGTCCCTTCCTTGGGGGTGTCAGCCCGGGCTGGGTGTCCTTTGAGTGGCCTGTCCAGGGAGTTGGGTCCCAGCTTCTGCTTCTGTCTTCCAGGCGGGCCTGGTTTCCCCTGAGAACTCGGAGCAGCTCCTCATTGCCCTGGAGCCCGAGGCGGCCTCCATCTACTGCCGGAAGCTGCGGCTACACCAGATGATCGAGCTGAGCAGCAAGGCGGCGGTCAATGGGTACAGCGGCAGTGACACAGTAGGAGCTGGGTTTGCACAGGGTACCTCTGCTCTCTCTCTCCCCTCCCTCATGCTCTCTCCCACTCCTGACTCCTGGGTGTTTCCCTGCCTCTGACGATTTTAAAGACACTTAGTGCTGTGATGAAGAATCGAGATATTCCAGGAGGAGGTTGGCTGTAAACACCTCCATGCTCAGCCCCCCTACCTGGCCCCTCCAAAGACCCCATAAACTAAGCAGTGGTTACCCTGGTTTATCACCCACCAAGTGTAGGGGGCAGAGGGGCTTTTCTCCAAGAAACTGAAGGATGCCTGAGAGCAGTTCTTGGCCTTGCATTTTACTAGGCTCTTAATCTTTCTCGTCTGTCAACTGATTCTTAATCTAATCCCATTTGCCTGTTATTAATACCTCCATCAAGACTGTTGATTTATTGCTGACTCACTGACCGGGCCACTTCATGTGTGATGAGCTCATTATATGTCTTAGCTGAGAGTCTGAAATATAGATGAAATGGACTGACTTTTCCTGACCCGGGTGATGCTCATTTAGTTGTGGGGAGGTGCACCTGCTTAGGGAGACCCAGGATGGATATTTTAAGGAGCTTTTTCTCTTTAATAGTTACTTGCATGCAAGCTGGTCACTGTCTTGGTCTCTAGAACTGTTTTCCTGGGTTTCTAGGGCTTTGGGGGTCTGTCCAGGGCTACAGAGTTTGCAGACAAGCTAGGTCAGGGTTGAAGCACCAACGTGAGGCTGGGCACTGATCGGGATCGCTGTGTGTGGGGGGGGGGGGGGTGCGCTGTGCACCAGCTCTGAGCTCTGCTTTGTTCCCAGATGAGGGCTAGAGGCAGAAATTCACCCCCAGGTTGCCCTAGAAGGCCCCATGAGGGGGAAACATCAGTGAGGATTGTCACTGAGTTGTCCCCTCACAAACTTGTTCCCAGGTTTTCCTTGGTCCCCACACCTGAAGCCCATCTCTGCTCCCTGAAGCACTGGGCCTAGACTCACCCAGAGCAGATGCACATTTCTGTCCAGATGGTACTGGTCTGTCTTCTGCTCCTTTTCACAGAGGCAACTCTGCCCCAGAGGCCACCTCTCTGCATTTTAATCCCAGGATTTAGGAGTCTGTGAACCTCAGCCATAAGGCAGTGGCAAAGGTTCACTTGTCATCAGGCTGCTGCCTCCTCCTGCCACTGGCTGTGTGTTAGTGCCTGAGATGTGATCTACCCGGAATGAGTTGAAACAGGCTTCCCTCCAAATCTGGGGGCTGGACTTGCCTTTTTCTGGCAAAGCTCGGCCTCTCCTGGCAATGCTCGGCCTCTCCTGGCAAAGCTCGGCCTCTCCTGGCAATGCTCGGCCTCTCCTGTCATGCCAAGACTGTCGTTACTCTTATATAGCAAATGCATTAACATTTTAAATACTCAGGACCAGGTATTTATTAGTTTCCCTCTTCATTGTTTTCATTGGAAAAAAGAGGGAAGACTGGGCTTTTTTCTTACAAGGTGATTCTTAGTTCATAAACGGAAATTCATGTCAGAATTAGCCAATTGTAGCATAGCTCTTAATACTTTATAAGTGTAACACTCACATTTTAGGGGGAAACTTTTTTTTCAGTGACGACCTTCCCCAAGAGCTCAGCTTTTGGGTTCCTTTCCTTTATTTATTTTTATAATTTTTTTTAAAAGATGACTGGTAAGGGGATCTTAACCCTTGACTTGGTGTTGTCAGCATCACGCTCTCTCAAGTGAGCTAACTGGCCATCCCCATATAGGGATCTGAACCCGTGGCCTTGGTGTTATCAGCACCGCACTCTGCCAAGTGAGCCACCATCCGGCCCCTAGGGTTTCTTTCCTTTAACATGTCGTATCTACCCCCACACTGCTCTGTGTCTGTGTCCTGTGGCTTGTGGAATTTGCTGCTGTCCCCCTGTGCTCAGAGGGTCTTTTGATTTTAAAAATCCTCAAGTCATTAGCCACCACCCCTCCTAGGGGCAGTGAGGCAGCACCACAAGAACGTCTCTCCCAGAAGGAGGTGGGCGCAGTCGGGGGCAGCCAGGCCGAGGGCTTACGTCATCAGGAGCCCCTGAGCTTCTTGCCCCAGGGACACGCTGGAGAGCTGCGGAGCTGGCTCTGGGCTCCCGGCATGGCAGGCTTTGCCATCGGTGTTGTTTTATTCCTAAAGGACTTAATGAGATCAATAAAGGATACATTTTTCACAATCTTGGGCTTAATTTGCCTGAAAAATGGGATAATTTTTTGAGCGCTCAGAGCATGTTTTATTAGTCCCTCTTGGATGTTTCTTATGAATGCCATTTTGTTAGCTATCTAGATCATTTAGAAAACCAGATGCCTGCTTCAAGGTCTGTAACATGAGTTCATCTAGAGCCAGTGCTGAAGAGAAGGAGAGAAGCCTCGAGTTTGGGGAGCCTCCCCAGGCCTGTGGGAACTCTAACTGGGGGATGCCTACCTCTCTACTCTAAACTGGGCCCTGAAGAACTTAGAGCAGCCTGGGTAGTTGCCATTCTAATCTCCAGGGGAGAAGTTGTTTTATAAACACTGTGTTTGTTGCTGAAAGGCTAGAGGGTCGAGAGTGCTTTATTGCTTAACCAGCAACAGAGGGATTTGTACGGCAATTCAAAATCAGCAGCACCAGTTTAGGGAAAAAAAAAAAAAAAAAAAAAACGCTGGGGAGGGGGCAGCAGAGTGGTGGGCAGCAGAGCCTTCATCTGAAACATCAGGGGGCTGCTCTAAATCGTTCATAGTGGTTATCATTTGTTGACTACCAGCTCTCATACTAGGTGCTTGGTCTTCATTATCACCTACTGTGTGCTGGCTGTCACACTGGGTGCTGAGGACACATTACTACATTAGAGAACCAGTCCCTGCTCTGCCCATGAGGGGCTTGGCCTACTGTTATTATCCCCATTTTATGGATGAGGAAACTGAGGCCCAGAGGGGTTAAGTGATTTGCTCAAATTCCCACCTGGGCTGTGCCCTGCTGCTTCCCAGGTACCCTTTCACAGCACCTTCTCATCTCCAAACATTCCATTAGTCTGCATTTTCAAATTTCCCTGTTAAATCTCAAAGGCATGAGGGTCTGTGGTCTGAGGGTTAATTTCAAGCTATAAGACAAGAGTTGTGGGAACTGCAAGTCCCTTAAACTCATCTGTCCTAATTTCCTCATCTGAACATAAGGACAGTGATTTGTGCCTTCTCTGCCTTACAGGTGTCCCAGCCACTCAAGCAGCCCAAGCCCCAGCAAGGGCTGTGGACTCCAGCAGGGGTTGTCCCTCAGTGTTCAGAAGGCGGCAGTGCAGGGTTTTGCCGGGTTCAGATACTCCACCTGGTGGCTGAAGAGCATATTGATTTCAGCAGGATCAGGAAATGGCTCTCCATCCATTTATCCAGGATCCAGATTAGGAAAACATACCCCACATTCCTTGTATCAGACAAAGTTACTTGATGTGAAATTGTTTAACTGAGTGCACTGCAGACTGTTTGGCAGAAAGCTTCCTCCCTGGAATAGATTTTATTAACTCATTCCCCCAAAAATATCACTGGAGGAAAGGAATCTCACCAAGGTGAGCTTTTCAGCTGGGCATGGTCCGAAGCTGCCAAGCAGATGGAGAGATGAAGGTTGGTGGAAACAGCTACTTCTCCTGGGAGAGCTGGCCTTGCGATTCCCGACACTGTATTGGTGTAATCATTCTGATCAAGTGTCACTAGATGTTTCATCCCTAAACTTCTTCATGCTGCTGCCTGCACTGACTGTAGATGACTGTCTGCTCTTTCATGCTTTCTTACCTGTCGTCATTTTCTCTCCATTGGCCACTAGCTAAGGAACACATCCGGCGTAATCGGCAGAGTCGTACCTTTCTGGTGGAGAATGTCATAGGAGAAATCTGGTCCGAGCTGGAAGAAGGTAGCGTCCTTCAATATCCCTTGCTCTTGCTGGATGTTTTTGTGCTGCTAGCAAAAATGCATTCCCATTCATCTCATTTGCACTTTTCAAAAATGTTCAAAATCAGTGGGTTTTAAAGAACACTGACACAGGGAGAGCTCTTCTGGGAGCTATAATTTTGCATGTTGTAAAATCAGGCAGACTCTTCAGAAGAAAGGTAGGGACTGGAACTCACCAGTTCCAGAGTAAGCCTTGTGTTAAATACACAAGACTTCCTGCCACGTGAATAGTGCCCACTTGTGTGTGCCAGGTATGCAGCACTGTATGACATGAGTGTTTTAGACCTAAGGAGTCGCTCATCTGGGTCCTTCATCATCCATGCTTGGCTGGCCCTCCTGGGCACACATGATTGCATTCTCTGCATCACGGATTACTTGCTGTGCTGCTAACCAGCAAAACCATGGTACAGATGAGAAGCGTGGAAGGCACTTAGCTGGGTATGCCAAGTTATCACCCATCAGCTTGTTTCAGATGGGGTTGACAAGTGGTCTATGTAAAATATGGCTATTTTTGTACCAGGTGACAAGTATGTGGTTGTGGACAGTGGCGGTGGCACTGTAGACCTGACAGTTCATCAAATCCGGTTACCAGAGGGACACCTTAAGGAACTGTATAAAGCAACAGGTGAGCCACTGCATGGCGACTTTTCTCATACCCGAGCTGTTTCCAGGCGGTTCCATTCCAGTCATTTCAGATTCCTGTCAGCGCTTTATTCTCTGAGTGCCACCAGTATGTGGGATTGTAGGCGGGAAAGAGCATTAATGCCTGTTTGAAATTGTAAAGCAAAATGCTTTACATTAAATGTTCTTCAAAACAGACCACCACAACTTGAGTTTTGGCAGAAAGTGAGCCTGTTTCAGATCCTGGCCAAGGGAGTTTGTTTCTGAAAGTTCTGGAAGGATGTTGCCTATGTCTTAGTGCTAAGATCAGCCTTCTAGGAAGGACTCAGGATACCTGGTGCTGGATCAAGATTGTCAAACCAAAGAACATGCGCTTTTCCTTTGGGGGTGGAAGGGGAGGAAGGATAATGAACAATTAGCAGATTACACAGGGACTAGACAGGCCTGCTGATTTTCCAGACCTTGCCTTGGATTTCTTGGGTGGGAATGCCATGATGCTCCTAGTTAGATGAAAGTACTGATTTTATTTAAAATGTATTGATTTAAGACAGATCGTTGATGACAGATTTCCACAGAAAAAAATTTCTCCACATGGAATGAGAAGCAGCCAAGGGTTTTGAAGAGTAAGTAAAAAGTTCCAGCTGCAGGCTGCTTGCTTCGGAGACAAACGCCAGGGAGGTCTGCTTCTCAGGGATTGGATTCAGTTGCGAGTGTTTTTTTAACTATCATGGGCTCCTATCTTGTTTTCTACTTAGGTGGACCCTATGGATCCTTAGGAGTAGATTATGAATTTGAAAAGCTTCTGTGTAAAATATTTGGAGAGGATTTTATTGAACAATTCAAAATCAAACGTCCTGCGGCGTGGGTTGACTTAATGATCGCATTTGAGTCTCGCAAAAGGGCGGCTGCCCCAGACCGGACTAACCCCCTGAACATCACCCTTCCCTTCTCCTTCATTGACTACTACAAGAAGTTCCGTGGCCACAGCGTGGAGCATGCCTTGAGGAAGAGCAAGTGAGTCAGGCTTACTCAGAACATTCTAGGGGTAGATCGTGTTGATGGCAGGGTTCTAATTCTGCACGCTTGCTGTGTGGCCTTGGGCAAGTGAATTGACATCTCTATGCCTCAGTCTTTTTATCTGGAAAGTGGGGATAACGATTCCAATGACCTCAACCGGTTGTGGTGAGGATGAAATGAATGCATATATGTTAGTACTTAGCACAATGCCTGGGACCTGGGAAATATCACCTACGAGCTAGTAGTATGCACTAAGAAATGCAAGCTTTATGAAAGCAGAGAAGTTTAGTTCTGCCACTGCTGTATCTGCAGTGTCTAGATGAGAACCTGGTACATAGTAGGTGCTCGATCTATATTTGTTGAGTGTATCCCATGAGAGTCTAGGTTTCCTGCAACTCTGAGTCCCTTGGCTGCCGGCAACCATTTGTGGCTCAGCTGGTTGCAAAATGGAACATATTTGAAAGATAATTTAAAGCTGAATTTAAAAAATAATAAGAGCTGGCTGGATAGCTCAACTGGTTTGAGCATAGCCTTGTAACACCAAGGTCAAGGGTTCAGTTCCCTGTACCAGCCAGCCACCAAGAAATAAAAATAACAATAGACAAAAATCATAGGTTTCTATAAACCTTAAAAAAATTTTTGATATACATATCCATAGTGAAATGATTACTGCAGTCAAACAAATTTATGTCTATCACCTTCTATAGTTATCTTTTTCTAATAACCTTTTTATAAAGGAAAATGTCAAACATTTACCATGTAAAATGAACCCAATCATCCAGCTTCAACAATTGTCAGTCCCTGGCCAGTTAGATCCTCATCCGCCCTCCCACAAGTATTTTAAAGAAAATCTCAGATAGATTATCATCTAATTCATAAATATGTCAGTATGTAGCTCTAAAGGAAATCAATCTTAAATCATAACCACAATACCTTATCACACTTAAACATTGGCAATTCTTCAATATCGTCAAATATCCAGTTAAGATTAACATTTTTCCAATTGTCTCGTACATTTCTTTTTTCGGTTTGCATCAGCATCCCAGTGAGGGCTGTGCATAGTGACTATGCGATATGCCCCTCAAGTCCCACTTCGTGCATAGGTTCCCCTCCTGTTTTTTTTTCCTTTACATCTTATTAGATGTCTAAACTGGTTGGTTGTCCTACGGAGCCTCCTACAGTCTGAGTTTTGCTCACTGCATGCCCACAGTGTTGCAAACATGTTCTTTTGTCCCCTGGTATCATTTTTTGCAGATTGATTTAGAGGTTTAATCAAATTCAAGTTCAGGTCTTTGGCAAGTCTACTTCATGGGTGGTGATATTTCCTATGGTGTCACAGCAGGGGACACATAATGTCCCCTTGTCTCGTGTGATTTTAGCAGCCATTGATGGTCATTGCCTAGGTCCATTCATTCATTAGGGTTGCCACATGATCATCATCTTGGTCTGTCACCCCTTCATTTATTTTAGCTAGAATTTTTCTGCAGGGAGAAACTTTTCTCCTCAGTGGTCTCGTTACCTGAAGTACAGTTCATATACAAAAGAAAGAAAATGCTTGGTTCTTTCTCTCCATTTATAAGTTAAACAACAAAAAAATATCCTCCAAAGTGGCTAATGCATTTTTTTTTTTCTTTTATGGGTACATGAGGGGAGTATCATTAAGAATTCATGGAGTTAAGCATATCTGGTGTATTTTAAACCACGACAGTTATATCCTTATCAATGCTCAAATTCTCCCATGTTAGCCAGTAGGAGCCTCTTCAGGTTGGCTCCGAGTCCCTTTGACAGGACACTAGTGGTTTTCGACAGTGTCTTTGCCATCCGGTATGTGAAGACACTCCTGGCTCATCTCAGACATTCCCTACTCCATATCTGGAATTGGCCATAAGAAGCCCTGGTTCCTTTTAGTGGGAAACAAAGCAGATTTGATTCCAGGTATTCCTGCCCTTGGAGCAGGGCCGAGCCAGACTCTCTTAAGGGGCTGATGCTCTCTCTGCCCCACTGGGCACCTGCTCTCCGTGCGGGATCCCAAGTCTTGCCTGCACAGTTGTAGGGGGACTGTCAACCCTCTTATTAAGGAAACTGGCTACAGCCAGCCATGGGTTTACTCCACACCCCAACCACATTGTCCTTTGGCCTACACTATGGAAAGAACTGGTCTGGGAGATCGTGCGGGATCCCAAGTCTTGCCTGCACAGTTGTAGGGGGACTGTCAACCCTCTTATTAAGGAAACTGGCTACAGCCAGCCATGGGTTCACTCCACACCCCAACCACATTGTCCTTTGGCCTACACTATGGAAAGAACTGGTCTGGGAGATCTGGCAGCCTCTAGATTGTGTTCCTAGTGTGTGCTTTCCTTCAGGGGCAAAAACACCGTTAGCTTGGTCCCTTTGAACTCTAGAATAGGCGGGGTACACACTGTGGGTTTGGGTAATAAACAATCCCTGGCATTTGTTTAGTGCCAGAAAGTTTCCAAAGTGTTTTCACAGATATGGTATTTAACTTGATCTACACAACAAGCCCTGTGAGGGACGTAAGGCAAGTTCTATTACCCTTGACTTCCAGATGAGAAGACCAGATTCAGAAAATGGAGGCCAACTTACCCAAAGTCCCATAGCTACCAGGTGGAGGTGGCCAGAATGGAGGCATGCAATCCCAGCTCCCTGTTCAGTGCTCTTTCTGCTGCACACTGCTACCTCTGGACATGCTGCACCTTTAACAGAGACTGGGAGGGCCATGCAGTAAGATCAGACTCATCCCTGTCATGTGACAGGTTCCTGGAAGGCAGAGGAGATGGCCCTGAATGCACACGCTTGTCACCTGATGTAGCAGTGTGATAAACACCTCATGTGAGCATTTAACATGCTCGAATCCAACTACTGCTAGATTCAAAATGCATTCCTCCAAAACAGAGAGAGATCCCTTTATTTATCTCCTTGTCTTGCACTAGACTTTGGCCTCTACTACCACAAGGAAAGGTCACCCACAGCCAAGAGCAAAGAGAAATAGAAGAGGTTACATCTTAGCTTTGGGGCTCCTAAAGGTCCTGGTCTGGACAGTTTAGGGGATTTCCAAAGGTGCTCTTGACTTTCAAACCCTTTTCTGCCCCTGAGATGTGACAGATGTTCTGCCAGGGCATATGTTTGCACAGATATGCCTGGGTATTGTGTAGACACTCATTGCTGGTTCCTTTCTGTGCCACGCTCCCACAGTGTGGATTTTGTGAAGTGGTCTTCACAGGGCATGCTGAGGATGAGTCCTGATGCCATGAACGCCCTTTTTAAGCCGACCATCGACAGCATCATTGAGCATCTCCGTAAGTCTCAGCCAGGGCTTGGCTACTTGGTGGAGCAAAGCCTTTTCCAACATTACCAACCACTGCATGTGGAGTCAGATTGGCAGGGACCCAGGGCCCCTCAGGAGTGGCAGAACTTGGGCAAGTATGCGGGAGGTTGCTGGGCACAGGCTCTGTGTCCCTCTCCTTGGAAAGCAGCTGAGAGCCTGTCCTCACCTGGACTTTCAGTTTGACGTCAAAAGTTAGAGAGCTGGGAGCTCTGAGTGACAGGCCCTAGGGAATGCATATTCTTTGTCTTATCTGGACAAATTAGGAATCCTTACCCTGCTAGGGGAGAAGGAACTGTTGTAAGAACCAAAGGAAGTTTCCTGCCAGAGGGCACAGAATCGGCCATGCTGTTATCCTGCTACGTTGGTGGCCCTCGCCCAGGGGCACACATCAGACTCACTGGGGACCTTTTTCAGTATCCAAGCTCCCCTATCCACTTCCCACCCCTCACCTACCAAATGAGAATCCTTAGGGGTGGGATGGGATTATTACAAGAATCAGAGAATACTATTTACATCAGCCTTCCTTGACTTACTTAACAGAACCACAGGTTTGGAGAGCTTTAGGAGCATTCATTTATGCATAACAAATCCTACTTAAAACCATCACTACATGTCTGTTAAAACAGGTTTCTAGTTAGCAGCAGCTCTGGCTTTTATTCCTGAGCATATTGGTGTGCAAACTCCCTTTCTTTAAGAGGCGAGCTCTACAAAAATTCTCTTCAGTGAGCACCGACTAAGCCCAACCTTCATTTGGCCCGAGTGGTTTTGTCTGTTCCCCACAGACTTAGGTGGCCCAGTACCACCTTGCCTGCTGGTGGTCGCTGACAGGACGTTCTCCCTTCCTTTTCCCTTTCAGGGGACCTGTTTCAGAAGCCCGAGGTGTCCACCGTCAAGTTCCTCTTCCTGGTGGGCGGCTTTGCCGAGGCGCCCCTCCTGCAGCAGGCTGTGCAGGCTGCCTTTGGTGACAAGTGCCGGATCATCATCCCCCAGGACGTGGGCCTCACCATCCTCAAGGGCGCCGTGCTCTTTGGCCTGGACCCCGCTGTCATCAAGGTGCGCCGGTCACCACTCACCTACGGGGTGGGCGTGCTGAACCGCTACGTGGAGGGCAAGCACCCACCCGAGAAGCTGCTGGTGAAGGACGGCACTCGCTGGTGCACCGATGTCTTCGACAAGTTCATCTCAGCTGACCAGTCCGTGGCCCTGGGTGAGCTGGTCAAACGTAGTTACACCCCTGCCAAGCCCTCCCAGCTGGTCATTGTCATCAACATCTACAGCTCTGAGCACGACAACGTCAGCTTCATCACTGACCCTGGGGTGAAGAAGTGCGGCACGCTCCGCCTGGATCTCACAGGGACAAGCAGCACGGCGGTGCCCGCCCGGAGGGAGATCCAGACCCTCATGCAGTTCGGGGACACTGAGATCAAGGCCACGGCCATCGATATAGCCACCTCGAAGAGTGTTAAAGTCGGCATCGACTTCTTAAATTACTAACTCTCCCTCCCCGCCACCTGCCCTCTTGGACTCAACTCATCTGCATCTACTGACCTCAACCTTGACTGTTCTTGCCCTGACCTTGACTCTCACCATTGCCCACCTGAACTTCAGCAGGGAAGATGAAGACAGCCAGGACTAGAAATAGTTAGGGATTTTTGAGGGCACACTGGAGTTGGAAAAACGGTCAGAAATTAAGAGTGAGGTTTGGGAATAGGAAATTCAAGGATTCTAGAAGAACAGCTAATATTCATAGGAACAAAGGTGACAAAGCAGCACGTGACAAGGGAATCAGTACATTTCTGCAGCAGTGGTTGAGCTTGCTTTGAACAGATCTCTGCTAAGTAGAACTTGGGATGCCTTGTTGCTACCTTCCTAGATTTGAAATGAGATTTTCGAGCCAGGAGGAGATCTTCATCTGAGACTTTTTAAATTTTTTGGATCGCAGTCACTATAAAATGCCACCCATCTGCAGTTAATTTCTTCTCATTGGCATGTGATTAAAAGTGGTGACTCAGTGCAACTTGGAGCATTTGAAACAGGTGGGAGACCCCTACCTACACTGGGCACTATTTTAGGTTTTTGTAGAATTTAAATTCCAAGGAGGCTCAGTAAAGTAGTCACTAGGATTTTTGTGAGTAGGAGATCTGATCCCTCAGCTTTTCAGCAGGTAAAAACTTGCTTTGATGGAAATAGATATTAAAGAGTTACTGACATATCCCAAATTATAAGCTGGGATATAATTCCAAGAATGCCACGTGCTGATTTCTGAGTTCATAAGTAATTCTAGTTAATCTTAGGGGGAATTCTGTGTGAGAAAATTAGGTTGCCATTCACCTTGTTCTCATCATCAAGCCCAGAAGTCCAGAATAGCCCCTTGCCTTGAAAAGCATATGGATTTTAAGTTACCCCCCTCCTTCCTGCTCTCCTTCCTGCCCCTTAGAATTTTGGCCACTTATTCCCACATTTTGAAAGGAATACATTAGTGCAATATGGTAAGAGAATATGTTCTATGAAATGTTTCTTTGCAATCCTCAGTTTTTAAAGATCTGTCTAAAAATACTTTGAAGATGAATACTTGATGAATTAAGAGGGTTTTTTCCCCCCTTTTTCCCAAAGCAGGTCTGTTGTTCACCTGCATCAGAATTGCCTGGGTGCTTGTT
>NW_007736267.1:38113-38877 GCF_000696425.1 Galeopterus variegatus | reverse complement strand
TCATGGGAAGGGCCTGGGGAGGAAAAAGATTGCAATAAGTTACCCTAAGAATGGGGCTGACTGAGGAACCAACTGCTGGTCTGTGTTTTCTCTTTCCCCACTGTACAAAGCCAGTTTTCTCTCATATTCAGGAGCCAACTGAGGAAAAAGAATCAAGAATCTGACTCACAGCCCATTTGATCTGTTCAAAGCTGTCTTTTCCACCTGCTGGAATTCATTCTAATTTTAAATCAGTGGAGGCATGCATAATGAATGAATAGAGAATGAGCGAATGAACTTCAAATGCAAGTTGGATTCACAAACCCATTATCATGGCCAACATGCAGATTTTAAGTAGCATTTCAAATTTCATTTCAACCTGTCTTCTTTTTCACATCGCCTGCTGCAGAATTCCCTACTAGAATGTGAAACACGAACAAACCATAGAACTAGAGAAAGCTCGTCACATAACTTGGTAGCAGGATTTCATACCTAGGCATAACGTGTGTTTGCTAGCGTTCTCTTGCTGCTGCCCTGCTTCAAAAGCTAAATGTGGTGGATCTTTCATCGGTGTTGCCAGCCATATTCTCCAAATAAGACTTTTCAATTCAGTTACGAGTAATATAATTTTATGTACATACAGTATCAGAATATTGTACAGAATCTTTATTTCTACAATGTGTTTTTCCTGTTTTAAAAAAAAGGAAAATGTTCTTTGATTTTTGTTGATGGCATTACTGTCCTTAATTTACTTACTGTCCTTAATTGACTTACTTTCCAGTTTC
>NW_007736267.1:28431-37610 GCF_000696425.1 Galeopterus variegatus | reverse complement strand
GTTGATGGCATTACTGTCCTTAATTTACTTACTGTCCTTAATTGACTTACTTTCCAGTTTCGTTTCTTAATTGTGCTCACTCATCATCGATTTGTGCTGATACCAAGCTGTGGACTATGTATGCAGGACTGAGCAACAGAAAACTCTGTCTAGGGTCAGAAAACTCTTCTGAACACATGGGCCACCTGGATCAACAGCTTCAGCAAACCCTTCTCTATACACATCCTTCCCAAAGAGTCACAGATTATATTTAATGATAATGTATCGATTCTCCTGTCCAGACTTTGAGAACTGAACATTCTGGTTCTGTAAGCAGTGTGACTGTGCAGAAAAACTTATGAAAACTCTCTGTGTTCTGCGGGGTCCTCAACCTCTCCTTGTGGGGCAACGCTTTCACTCTAAGGGAAAAGTGTGGTCCACCACCGTGAGGGAGGTTTTCAGTACGCCAGGGTCAAAGGAAGGAATCACGTAGAGCACAAACCCAGACTTTCTACTGGGTTAAGTGTAAGTGTGAGTAATATAGTGACGCCCCTCCATTCTCTGCTAGTGTCAAGCCTTTCCTGCCTTGCACTATAGATGTCTCCTTGTCTAGTACTCTGAAATGAGCTGATAGAAATCTGCAATGGTGGCAAGTAGGTGATGGAGAGGGGGTGATAATTTTCCTGAACTTTCTTCTGAGATGCAGCCCCAGTAGTTAAACTTGTCAAATGAAACCCCAAATCCATCCTCTCCCCCACCGAATATTCTAGAATAAGAGCACTGGATAAGTACACTTACAAATGTTTCCTAATCTTAGAAAGTTTCAAGAAGGCCTGTTGTCTTGACCCATTACTCAATCGTCCCTGGCATATTATCTGATGTTCATGTTTCTTGGAAGCAGAACTGTCGAGAGTTTCTTTCGTAACTGTCCTTTCTGTACACGGCAGGCATTAATAAATCTTGAATGACAGGCAAGTTACACACAGACAAGATAGGAAAGAGGAGGAGCCGTGAGTGCTTTTGCAGAATGAGGGCTAAGATGATTTCAGATTACAGAACCCGCCCTACCCTTTGAATGTTATTTAGACCAAGTTTAGCTTTTAGAGTCCAGGTCTGGTGAATTGCCAGGGTAGCAAAGAATCGCATGCACTAATATAAACAGGAGTCAAAATGCATTATTAGTTGAAGATCGAATTGCACATTGTAGAGATGTAATAGCTGTGATAAAGCTGCATATTTATGCTGGGAAATGGCTTAAATGGATGGCTAGTGTAAAAGTTGGCCATATTGTCACTCACACCTCTCATCTGCTTGAAATACAGACCAATATGCTAAAATATCAGTCGTTGGGGTCTTGTTCACAAGATAAATTCAAATTTCACAGAACTTTGCAGCAGTTCACAACTTGACAGGATTGTGTCTGCAAACTCTCGTCTTCACGGATGTCTAATAAAGCAAAACTCTGGATCTCACATGGCCTAGAACTTTTTCCCCCCCTTTCTGAGTTTGTAAACAGAATTATAGATAGATTTTTGCTGATCTTCCCCTCCACCCCATCTCAGGTGGAGATTGGTTTTCAGGTCCTTTCCTAGGTTTCGTAAGCTTTATTAAGTCATTCCAGCAAGACCAGCCCCTTTGTCTGCTGGGAACCAAGTCTCCATTGATGTCCACAGAGCCCCTTTTCCCTCCGAGTTGGAAGAACGTGGTCTAGCCAGAGAGAAGGCAGATAATGGGGTGGCCACTGACAACTCCACAGTACCCAAATGCAAGTCATTAAAGAATGCAGAAGGCCTGGGACAGGGGCCCTGCCCTCTGGCATCCCAGCAGGTACATGAAACTGTGTTGAGACCCTTGGGTTTATTCCATGCTCTACACCTGGGTTACCCTCCAGAGTTGGCTCTAGAAGCTTCCAGATGGCTTGAGGTGGGCACAGGACTCTAAGAGGGGGATAAATGGTGTTTGGCTCTGCCAGCTTTCATCTGCAGTTCAATTTCCAGGAAAGTAAAGGGAGGTTAGGCTGGGAGGTGCTGTAAACAGACAACAAATGAGCACTGGAAAGCAGTGGCACCAGGCAGCTTCGGTTTCCTTCCCTGTGACGGGAGCAGCGGGGCTAGCAGTCTGTAAAGCCATCCCTCCCCTCTCTCTCTGGTTCACACGGTCGACATCTTGGTGGCTTCCCGTCCAGTGAGATGAAGGCTCAGACCCTCTTTGTATCCCTAAAACAAGGATGGTAAGAAACGAGCTTCCCCAGACGTCCCTTCATTTTGGTGCATGCCCTTTTCTGCCTCTGCACCTGTCCAGACCATCTGAAAATCTGGCCCCTTCCGGTGGGAGACAGACAGGGTGGGGGTTCCTGGGCCCAGGGCAGCTCCTGCAGGTGGCAGCCACCAGGGACACGAGGCCTCTCTCTTGTCCCGGGCTGCCACCGCCCCCCGCCTCCTCACACAGCCCTGACTTTTGGGCGGACTCAGACACCCCCTTCCACCCTCTGGAGTGTCTCCGTGTCTACACCGGAAGAGTGCTGGCTTTGACCTTGAGCCCTACGTACCCCTGGCCACCCCGCGGGGGGGACCACATATGGAGGACAGCTCGGAGGCCAAATGTCGGTTGGGCAACTTCCCGATTTTACAGCCAGCGGAGGCCGGGCTGAGAGGGTGCTGGGGGGAGCGCCCCCCAATTCACTAGGTTCTCCCGCCTCCCCGTGGGGCCCCCGAGGGCGGGCCCCAGGGGTTCGGGGGCCGCTCCCGCCACCCCCGCGAGGTGAGCGCACAAAGACCGCCCGGAGCTGCGACTGTGACCGCGACCGCCACCAGGGTGGGCAGAAGGCCCCGGCTGCCCGCAGCCAGCCCGCCACCGGGTGAGCACGGGAGGGTCCGTGTCTGCGCTTTCTGGCCTCCCCGGGTGGGCTCCCACCCCAGCCTCACACTTTGGGGCACCACATTCTGCCCGAGAGTTGAGAGGTCACCCCTTCCTACCCTTTGGATGCGAGAAGCCTCAAGCACGTTACTTAACCCCTCCGTGCCTTGTTTTTCTCATCTGTGAAATGGGACTCCGGCAGGAGCCGCCCCTCGGGCAGGCTGCGGGCATGAAACAGCACAGGTGTGGTAGGGACCTTGCCTTTGCCACCCTCATCTGGGAATGGGTAGAGTAATGGCATCTCTGCCCTGGGCTGCCGAGAGCACTAAACCAGTGATCACGTGTGAAGCGTTGAGAACGCGTCTTGCTCAGCAGGTGGTCGGTATTTGTCCGACGTGGATTCCCAGCCCGGGCTGTCCGACTCGGACCGGCGCCTCTGCTCAGGTGCCCCGCACGTGGCACCGGGGGTTAGACCGGCCTAGACGTGGCCCCGTGCTCGCTGTGCTCGGCCGGGTGGGGGCCGAACTGTTGGAACAATCCCGTCTTTGCTGACTCGCTCATGCCTGGGGCCCTCCCCTCCACCCGGAAGCCCGTTCGCCTGGCTTCGAGGGCACTGTGTTAAAGAGGTGGACTGGCTTGGCAGGGTAGGAGCTGGCAGCATCCCCAGAACCCAGATCCAGGCCCTGGGAGGACCAGCAGTGATCTCTGAGGAGGGGAGGGGTCTCACTCCAGAGACAGCACGCGCATACCCTCGTGCTTCAGTGAACCCACCACCACCCTCTGCTCACCCACCTGGGACTCCATTCCAGCCATCTGGGGCCTCCTGATCCCTTCAAGCCGGAACTTGCTTTAATTCTTTGTTGTGGGGGGGCTTTCCTCTATATGGCAGCGTCCTGACCATCCCCTGAGTTGTGACAACCAAAAATATCTCCAGAGGTTGCCGCATGTCCCAGGGGTGATGGTGGGGGTAGCAGAAATCTCTGCAACTGATTCCACCTGGATAGGGAAAGGGCTCTGCGGGGGTGGTGCCTCATCTCTCCCCTCCCCCAAAGATCTACAGGGGGCTCCGGGGTCTTGCTCATATTTATAGTCCCAACCTCTGTCACATTTCATGGCCACAGTATGTGTATAGTTTATGATTGTTGGATGGGTGGATGGAAGGGGGCTTTTAGAGGAGGGGAGACACTGGTGGGGGATGATCTGCACACCTGTTATCTAAATTAACATAAAAGACAGTGGTCCCTTGGTACCAGGGTATTGGTTATAACAGAAGCCAGCTCTATCTGCTGGCTTTGGCTAAGATGGTGATACTACTTCTCAGCCCCAGCTCCTGGCACTCATTCCTTAAAAAGATGAATAATTTCAATTACTCCTCAGACTTCTCACACTCGTGCAGTAAGTTCTTTAGGCAGGGACTTCTGATGAGACCATTTCATTTCCTCTTCTCTTCATTAACAGAGTGTGAAATCATGGACTCTTCCAAGACCTTCATGAGAAAACTGCCAGTCACACCAGGCTACAGTGGTAAGTGTGGCCTTGCCTTGCAGCCGTGCCAGGCAGGAGAACCATGGTCCTGGTCTTTGGCCCTGCCTTGGCCTACTGTCTGTCTCTATCCAGCTGACTGGGCCAGCCCAGGTGCCGTAGCTTTTGAGACACACGTCGAGAGCACTCTGTTGCTGGAGGTGGCTGATGGCCAGGTTCTGATAAATGGAGAGAGAGAACTTAGGTCAAATCTCCCAGGGTATGCCTGGTACACAGGAAGCACTTAGTGCCTGTTGAATAAATTTGGGTCAGGATGACACAATGCTGTGAGGAGAGAGACAGCGAGCAAATGGGTGTCCTGTCCTGACTTGAGAACTTGGGCTTTCTCACGTCTCCCACAAGGGCTGTTCTTACGCTCCATTCTTTCCTCTGTCCCCTCAAGGGAGGGTGGCCAACTGCCCTGGTTTGCCTGGGACTGTCCTGGTTTTAGCACTGAAAGTCCGATGTCCTGCAATTGGTCATTCCTACCTAAAGGCTCTTCCTCCTCAGGCTTCTGGGCTACTGAGAACTTAAAAATCACATCCCTGTGGGTGACAAACCAAGGGGTCCCTGTAACCCCTCAGCTCTCAACTGTCAGGAGGGTGGTACTTGGGGAGTATTTCAAGTTTTCCAGGCTCACTCTGGTCCTAGTGGCTGGTTAAGAGAACAGGCTTTGGGTTTTGTCAAATTGCACTTGAATCTGGGCTTGGTCACTATCTATGCGACTGTAACTTGCCTTTCTATGGTAAGTAAAAAAATTCTGACATGGCTGTGTTAGTTTTCTATGACTGCTGTGACAAATTACTACATGGCTCTTCACATGACCTTTCTCCCTGTGTCTCTGTGTCCGTGTCTCAAATATTCATCTTCTTTCACTTACAAGAATACCAGCCATCAAATTTAGGTCCCACCTTAAATCCAGGATGCTCTCGTTTCTAGATCCTTGATTTAATTACATCTGCAAAGACCCTGTTTCCAGATAAGGTCACATGCATGGGTATCAGAGGTTAGGACTTGGATATCTCTATTTGGGGGATACAGTTCAACCCACTACATGGGATACCCTAAGATTGTTGAGAGGATGAAAGGGACCAGCATACCTAACATACTTAAGTGTCTTGGTCCTTAATGAGACTCAATAAAGGTAGCTTTGTATTCTCATACGTGTGTTCAAACATATGCCTATATAAAATCTATGCGGATGGCTGAGAAACCACTATGGCAAGGCCCTTGGGTTTCTGTGGTCTCCCCCATGACATTGGGGTATGTTTTAATTGCCCAAGAGTCGGGGAGACTGCATGGTGGATGGAGGACTTTCAACACTGTCAAGATCAGTCTAGTAATTAGATTCTTCCAGAGGTAGCTCAACTCATTGCAGGGTGCTGGGCATGGGGGTGGCTTCTTTCAACCCTGAAGCCAGGTTTTCTTTATCAAGGGATATATGCAAAAATGTTGGGCTTCAATAATGAGAAATACTTATTTATTTATTTTGCAGTTCAAAACCAAGTTCTTCACCAGTTTTCCTCATTTTTTCCTTTTTTTTTTTATAAAATGGTTTTATTGTTGACAATATTATAGTACTTAGGATTCAGCATCCAGTTTAAATAAATAGTTGTGTTTTACCCATACTAATTGTAATGATTATATGTTATTTTGTGGGAAGTGGTGAAAAATTGTTCTAGGGGTGGGTCTTGCAGATAATGAATTTACCTTTTTGTGTAATAGGTCTCTGCTTTTAATAAGCCTGCAATTTCCTGATGGTCCAGCAAGAAAGATCCCAAATTGCATTTGGGAAGTGTCAAGGAAAATAAGCTTTCTCTTTAAAAAGATGAATAATTTCAATTACTCCTCAGACTATCATTTTGGCCCATTAAATGCTTTCCCCATTTGCCGTTCGAGCTGACATTAGGGGCTTGGCTATCAAAGAATATGACTGTCATTGCCTTTCTTGAAATGGGCCTTCTCTCCCCAGCTCCAAGGTCATTTTTTGTGGCCTTGGGAGGGCCCAGCCACAGTGGAAACAGCAGCATGACTTGTATTAATTGTCTTTGGAAAAAAGCAGTGTTGTTGGCCAAGGAAGAAATGCCAAGTGGTGGGCTGAAATTCTGGGGAGTTCAGGCAGCTTCTGCATTTCTTGCTGGCCTGCCTTGCTAAAGGCTGGGATTCCATCGGCTCTTGCAGGCTTTGTGCCATTCCTTAGCTGCCAGGGCACCTCCAGTGAGGACAACGTGGACCACTGTCTGAAAACCTTCCAGGAGAACACACAGCGCTATAAAGAGCAGCTGGAGGAATTTCGCTGCTCAGTGGCCACTGCCCCGAAACTGAAGCCCGTCAGTTCCCCAGAGACGGTCCTGCGGGCGCTGCACCAGTACTACCGGGAGCACCACCCCATGATTCTGGGTACCGGTTCCCTGAAGCCAGCTTTCCCTCACCCCTGTTCCCAAGTGTAGATCCTAGCAGGCCAGCAGAGCTGCTGCAGAGAGCACAGAAGCCAGCACAGTTCCAGCTCCCCAGGAGTCAGTGCAAAACAGAGAGGCTCAGTTTCTTACAATGAGTTAGACATATTTCTAGGAGAGAGGGACACAGATCTAGTCAGAGGGAAGAGGGTGTTGGTCTGAGAACTGAGAACCCCTGGGCAAGTCACAACAAATTTTCTGGCATCAGCTTCCGGATTAGTAGTTACCAGTTTTTAACCGCTTTCTTTGTGCTGGGCACCATTTCTTCACTAACCACTCACAACAACCCTATGAGGTAGAGACTGTTATTCCCATCTTAAAGATGGGGAGACTGAGGCTTTGAAAGGTGGTGGCATTTGGCTGAGGTTGGAGCATGGGCTCTGAAGTCAGATCTGGGTTTGAGTCCAGCTCCTCGAGGTACTGGCTGTGTTGGAAGAGGTTTCACACTGAACGTCAACTGATGACATGATTGTATAATGATAGTAAACACAGCAATGATCTGACCTAGATAATTTCAAGGTCTAAAGGCCTGTAGAAAAAATAATGGATTGGTTGCCTTTATTGTTATGACTATAATTGTTTGGGGGCTTTTCAAGAACACATGATAATTTATATGATCTTGCTGTGCTTTAAAACTTTCCAAGCATTACAAAGAATATCTGTCTAGGAGTTTGGGATTTAGTCTAGCTGGGTGACTATTTGCTGTGTGACCTAGGGCAGCTCGCGTCACCTCTCCGGGTTCTAGTTTATTCATCTAGGGCAGGGAAGGATGGACTAGGTGTTTCCTAGGGTGCCTTCCAGTTGTGAAGTTCTGGGACTCAGTGGCCAATTTGATACAGCAACTGGAGGAGGCAGTTGGGGCAGTGAAACTTGCCTGAGGTCGCCCCGCCAGCCAGAGTCAGAGTCATGACCTGAAGTCAGGTTCCTGATGCTGAGTATGATATGCTTTCTCCTAACCTAGGTGCTTCTCTTGATTTGCTCCCTATGTAAATGGTCACAGAGGGATGTCTGAAGCTTTGTTATTAATCTGAGAAAGAAGCAGAATCTGTTAAAGGACTTGGGAATCACACAGAGCTGGGTTTGAATTCTGGCCCCACCACTTCCTGGCTATGTAATCTCAGCCAAGTCTCTGTTAGCCTCTTTAAGGTCCCCGTCTCTTCCTCTATACAGTGGAGGTAATAATGGTACCACACTCTTACAGTTCGTGAGAGAATTGTATTACGTGTAAAGCCCCTACCTGGCACGCAGAATCAACCATCCAGTAGTGGGTGCTCTCATTACACCTGCAGGCCTAGGGGTTCACCCTGGGTTAACTATTGGGGTGCCAGCTAACTTGAGAGCTCATTGATTGCTCATTTTGTGGCTTCCCAAAGCCTTCAGGAAGCATGATGTCTTTTTACAGAATGCAAATATGTAAAGAAACCTCTCCAGGAGCCCCCAATCCCTGGTTGGGGAGGCTACCTGCCCAGAGCCAGGGTCACTGAATTGGGCTGTGCCACGAGGTACACTATCATGGCCAAAAACTGCTACAAGGACTTCCTGGATATCATGGAACAGGCCAAGAGAGCACGCCTGAAACCATATGAGGAGTAAGTCTGGCTCGATCATAACCACAGGCAGCAAGATCAAAGGAGAGCAGACCTGGGCCAGGGGTTTATCAGATGCCCCCACCTCAGCACTAGGATTATTTGGGGTCTGATTCGTTTTACAGCAGATGCTTCTTTGTAATTGCAGGGCCTTCCCCCTAGGCAGCCACCCTCTGCTCCCCACCTGTGCTCAGCATCCCCAGCAGCCCTGCTTATGGTCTTTGCTGGTTTACAAGGAGTGATCAGAAGCAAAAACCAAGAGGGCCACCTGTCCTGGCAGTGGCCTAAGGCCCAAGGGTGCTGAGGGAGGGGGATGGCAGGGGACACCAGGGCACTGCATGGGGGGAAATAAAAACCAAGAGGGCCACCTGTCCTGGCAGTAGCCTAAGGCCCAAGGGTGCTGAGGGAGGGGGATGGCAGGGGACACCAGGGCACTGCATGGGGTGGCTCTTGTAGCTTTAGTTTTCTCTTCAGTAAAGTGGGGTTGATAATCCTAATGTTTAGGATAAATTGTAAGGATTAGAAATAAACATGCCATGCTGGCACAGGACCTGCATATATTATATTTATTCCTATTTTTATTAGTAGTAATAGGAGTAACTCTATGACTTTGGTTCTTACTTTAGAATATATGGAGTTAGGACCACACAACCTCCTGCTCCTTCTCCAAAAGTTTTGCAGCATGAAGGGCTGCTGCCAAAATACCCAGATTTCTCTATTCCAGGTAAGGAAGGACTCTTTCTTTCTTTCCTACTATTTTCTCAAAGGGATAAAATTTTGT